>NW_023270739.1:15342801-15392958 GCF_011800145.1 Mirounga leonina
TCTTTCTTTCTTTCTTTCTTTCTTTCTTTCTTTCTTTCTTTCTTTCTCTTTCTTTCTTTCTTTTTTCTTTCTTTCTCTTTCTTTCTTTTTTCTTTCTTTCTTTCTTTCTTTCTTTCTTTCTTTCTTTCTTTCTTTCTTTCTGCTTTCTTTCTTTCTTTCTTTCTTTCTTTCTCTTTCTTTCTTTCTCTTTCTTTCTTTCTCCCTTTCTCTCTCTTTTTTACAACTTTTTTTTTTCAACTTTTCCTAATGATCCATTCCACTCACATTATTTCTTGGAAGCCATCAAGAGTCTATATTTGGCCTTGTTACTAATACCCAAAACAACCATCACTGAGACAGTAATCTCTAGGTGTAATGGAAGATGTGTAAGTGCTTGAAGATCTGATGGCCATTTTATAAAAATAAAAGAAGAAAAGGGCAATGAAAGGATGTGCTCACTGATGTCTTCACCTCCTCTGAGAGCAACATGAGGAAGCACACTGGAGCTGACCTCAGTTTTCAAACCAGATATACATTCCTATAGCTGAGTCGTTTGAAGTTTGCCGTGTGGTTTAGTGTGTGGTATAAGATGTCAAATAAAGCATAGTATAAGATGTCAGTGTCCTTTTGGACAAAGCAACTTCTGAATTTTCAGCAGGGACAAAATTACATTCATAAGAGTAGAAAACACCCACTGCCACGAACAAGTCCCTTCTTGTCTTTAGATCAAGTCTTTTCAAATATTTCAAGATTAAAATAGACCATGCAAACAATACCTATAATCAAATTTTCTTCTCTAATACCCGTCACTCCCTAGACATAAATTAACCTCCTGAGGGAGTGCATTCAAGGTTTTTACTTTATTGGGTTACTGTTGACCCACCGTTAAGAAGCACAGTACGTGCAGCCATCATATAGTTGACTAAATCTAAATTTTGGTAATGAGAATAAAAACTCTTTCACTGTATTTGACTGTTAAATCAGAATCTAAGGAGAACTCCCAAGAGATGGAGGTTAAAGGCAAGTTAACATGGTGGTCACTGTAGTAGCACTAGAGTTTATAGAATAGCAATGATACCATATCCTTCTGTGCACTTCTAAAATTCTGGAATTATAGATTTGCAGTAATGAAAAGCTTGAAGCAAAATAAATAAATAAATAGATGGAGAAAGAATATTAAACCACATAAACTTTGATGCTGTGAATCCCACCAGCTGAATGACTTTAGGCAAATTCTTCTTTATCTTTTTATAAATGATTTCAAAAATTATTTTAATTTTAGTTTTTATTTTATTTTGATTTTTATTTTATACACTGTTATATTAGTTTCAGGTGTACAATATAGTAATTCAACAATTTCATACATCATCCAGTGCTCATCACGACAAGTGCACTCCTTAATCTCCAACCCTTATTTCACCCATCCCCTCACCCACCTCCTCTCTGGTAACCATCAGTTTGTTCTCTATAGTTAAGAGTCTGTTTCTTGGTTTCTCTCTCCCTCTTTCTTTCCTTTGTTTGTTTTGTTTCTTATATTCCACATATTAGTGAAATCATATGATATTATCTTTCTCTGACTTATTTCACTTAGCATTATACTCCCTAGCACCATCCATGTAGTAGCAAATGGCACAATTTCATTCCTTTTATGGCAGAATAATATTCGATTGTATATATATACCACCTCTTCTTTATCCATTCATCTATTGATGGATGGACACTTGGGCTGCTATTGTAAATAATGTTGCTATAAACATAAGGGTGTATGTATCATTTTGAATTAGTATTTTTGTATTTTTGGGGTAAATACCAGTCAGGTGATTGTTGGATCATAGGGGTCATTCTATTTTTACAGTGCAGGAGGGTTACTTTTTCTCCACATCCTTGCCAACACTTGTTTCTTGTGTTTTTGATTTTGGCCATTGTGGTAGGTATGAAGTGCTATCTCACTACAGTTTTGATTTTCATTTCCCTGATGATGAGTAATATTGAGCATCTTTGCATGTGTCTGTTGGCCATCTTGATGTCGTCTTTGGAGAAATGTCTGTTCATGTCTTCTGCCCATTTTTAAATTGGATTATTTGGGGGTTTTTTGGTGTTGAGTTGTATCATTTCTTTATGTATTTTGGATAGTAACCTTTTATCAGATAGGTCATTTGCAAATATCTTCTCCCATTCAGTAGGTTGCCTTTTAATCTTGTTGGTTGTTTCTTTGCTGTGCAGGAGCATTTTATTTTGATGTAATCCCTATAACTTATTTTTGCTTTTATTTCCCTTGGACTTTAGGCAAATTCTTAATTTCTTTAAGCCTCTGCTTTCTCACCTCAAAAATGGGCAAATATCTATCAATTACTCATATTATGAGTGTTGAATGAACCAACATATGTAAAGTACCTAAAACAAGCTCTTGTATGTAAAAGGAAGTCAACAACTTTAGTTTCTTCTCCCCTTACTTTATAGATGATTAAGTAAAAGCCCATGCAGTGTCAGAGAATTGCCCAGAGTCGATCATCTAGTGAATGAATGGTAGAGCTAAGGCAGATTTTTAGGCCCTTAACCTTAATCCAGTACCCCTTTAATATTGTACAAATTATTGCCATCAACTTTTTCTTGACTTTTTATTTTCATCAAGTTAAATTTCATTTGTTACACTGTGAGGCTGAAAATGGGACTGACTCAATTCAAGTTGTGACTGCATAAGAATAAATGTCACTAATAGAGGGAACTATTATGGACTCTAAATTCAGAATTTTGATTCCTAATAATGAGTTTGGGGATTGGGGTGCCAAGGGCCATTTAGATCCCTTCCATGATGTTCATGACATATCAGGGAGACTTGTTCTCACCCTCACCAGATGTTAGTGGGTCACAAGTATGGAGAATTATTCTTTTATGGTATAACAGGATCACCTAGCACTAGGAACCTCTCCAGGAATTCTCTTGGCTTTCTTTGGGACTTATCTCAGAGAGCTTTCAGTCAAGGATGCCAAACAGTCTCCCCCTTTATCACTAGCTGCTACATGGCTAGTCTGGGTCAATGCAGCATAGTGGGTAAGAACACAGGATTGGGGTTAGCTGCCTGGGTTCAAAGCCAATTCCACCATTTAATTGTTAGGTGGCTTGGGCAAGTTACTTAACTTCTCTGCACTTTGGTTTCTCCACTATGTAAGCATAATCCCTATGTATAAAGTTTTCAGAAGAGTGGATGGAACACAGTAAGTGCGATGTGTTTGCTGTTACTAATATTATCAGGCTCCCTCCAATGTGTAGGTCTCTCCTGACTTTATAATCTCCAATACCAAAATATTTGTACCTTTCTTCTCTGTTGACTGGCATTTTACAATGCTTAATAGATGTTTTCTACATGAGGTACTGCAACTAGCAATTTAAATTCAATGCCTCCAGATTTGTAGAACATGTTAATTACATCTTCAATTATTTTTGAAAGAAGGAGGGCATAAGCAAACAGACAAATTCATTCTTTCATATCAGTCCTAATAATTTGATATTAGAGTGTACATACTTTGGGCAAATGAGTCTAGAACAAAGTGCCAAGATCTTCTCCCATGCAATATATATACTGGTACAATTTTATTTTTTCAAACTAGAAACTCAATTTAAGTTAATTAGCTGTTATGAACAATAGTACAGCATAGGCTCTGGGGTCAGACTGCCTGGGTCTGAATCCTAATTCCATCACTCACTATCTGTTTGACTTGGGGAAATTTTATTAACCTCTTACCTCTGTTTCCTTATCTATAAAAGGTGGATAATAATTATACCTAATGGCAGGATTGATACAAGGATTAAATGGGTTATTATAAAGCACTTAGTACAGACTCTGGTACATTGGAGCGCTATATACACTTTTGTTTAATTATATAAACAAGAGTTAAGTATCATTAGAATGGCACAGGTTGGCTAGCATGGAATAGAATGATTCCAATGTGAGACTTTACCATATAATTCTCACAGGGCTTTCTCCTACAGCATCCATCAAGACCAAAAGAGACTTTACCCATTCACTGGAATCACTGAATAAGTCCTTCTTGTGACTTTGTAAGAATGACTCTGGACCCAGTCCTCTTATATATCTGAGAAAGTCTTCTCTGGCCCTAGAATAAGCACATTATCGGGCCTAAGCTTAAAAGAACACATGGGCTTGAGTGATGAATGTAACAGTGATAGCCCATATTTCTCTTCCTCCTGATCTCATCTGATCACACAAAACAATAAGTCACTATAAATTACCCAAGAAACATCCCAGGGAGTAGCAACACAAGACCATACTTGTGTTTGAGAATTTTGCCTGATATTGATGCATATTTTAAATACGTTGATTTCTTGAAAACAACCCAACCTTTGGAAATCACATAGATGTCTCAAAGACATCTAGATGTTTCAAACACCACCTGCCCAACCCAAACTCAATGACTTCCCTTCCCTTCACACTACACTGGCTCCTTCTGAGTACTCTGTTCCTTTACCCAAACTAGAAAATGTGGAGTTGTGTGCAACATCTCACACTTTCTCCTTACCCCTGCAATCCCTAATCATGCACAGAATCCTAATAATCATGATTCTAAGATGTCCTGTAATAGTCCTCCTCTCCCATAGCCACTATTCTGATCATACATTCCACTGTTCATAAACTAGAAGGTGATACTGAGACTTCATTCTTACTTGCATGGTTGGGTGGCCAAAAATGGATTGGTTGAGGTTAAAGTTACAAAACAGAAATAGCTGCTTTAAAGAATTAGGCAAATAAACTTGATGGAATAGTAGAGGACCTATGAAATGAGTAAAAGGTATAAATTAGTACAGAACATGAAATGGGTCAGATTCTGATTAAAGTGAAATCTAACCTATGGTTATACTGTACTATTTGCATGTGCCATCTACTCTCCTTTGTGGTAAGATTTTCCATGGGAAGGCCTATGTCTGATTAAGCTCTCTATTAACCTAAGTATTTTTCATGGTACCTAAACAAAAAGTATTTGTAAAATAAATAAATGTGGCAGTGGGAGCTGCTGTCTTCAAGAATAGGTAAAGTATCTTCCTAACCAAGAGTTCTATGATTCTTAGCTCTTCAGATACTTTCTTTGGGATTATAACTTTTAGCTCACAGCTCTCCATCATTCAGTTTTATTTAAATTCTCTCTCCCTCAATGCATTTGTCCCTTTTATTTGCCTATGGAGAAGATCATTTATCTAAATTCTACTTGCTCATGAGACCTTAGGATGTCTTCGAACTAGATGGTGATATGCAGTAGGGGAAGGGCATAAAATATGGGGTTGGCTCTGACTGGGTTCGAATCCTACTTGAGTAGAATTACCTACATATCGCTGTGGGCAAATATCCTCACCTCTGTAACTGCCACTTTTCTTATCCCTAAAAATGACTGTATTAAAACCCTCCATGAAGAAATGCTTTGGGAAATAGTGATCTACTGCATTTGGTGTTTTTCACCCACACTTGAGACATTAGTTCTCTTCCTTTTAGGCAGGTTGGTCAACACTATTTCCTCTGAAAATCATTTTGCCTATTATCTTTTAATGGGGCAGCCTGTGGTTTCTCTTTGGAGGTCTTTGGAAATTTATATAAAAAAGGGTCCCTCTTATCACTTCCAACAGCTTTATACAGGTTTCAAAGGGTCATAAGCCATGCTCATGGAGGATCTCCCTGAAAATTCCCTTAACTCAGCCACTCTTTTGACTAAACTATGGGTGGTTTTTGCATTCTTAGAATTCTTTTCTGTATTCTTAGAGACAATGACAATAACAGAGCCCTCACACTTAGTTTTAAGCTAATTAACCAAATTGTCTTATAAAATGTGTGGTCTGGGGTTGCCTGGGTGGCTCAGTCATTAAGCATCTGCCTTCGGCTTAGGTCATGATTCCGGGGTCCTGGGATCGAACCCCGCATCGGGCTCCCTGCTCGCGGGGGGAAGCCTGCTTCTCCCTCTCCCACTCCCCCTGCTTGTGTTCCCTCTCTTGCTGTCTCTCTCTCTGTCAAATAAATAAATAAAATCTTAAAAAAATAAAAAATAAATAAAAAATAAAATTTGTGGTCTGGGGTAGAGGCAGAAATTCTAAAAAAAAAAAAAAATAGCTGCCATTGATTGATCACTGACTGCTGTAGGGGTGTGTATACTGTGCTGTAGGGGGGGGGGGTACCTTTATAATGGTTTATGTGAGGCAGGACACTCTCACATGCCCAGAGCACACTGTTCTTGTGGAACTGACAGGCTGGTGAGCAAAATTGCCTATTACAGGAGATGATATGAAAGAAGGCTCTTATTTGTGAAGATATTTTTCTGTTTTGGCTAAAAGAAAAAAAAAGTTTTATTTTTTTTATTGGAGTGGGGTTAATTCCCCCCAAATGAATCTATTTATTCAATGGAAATCTCACCAGGATTTTTTGTAGAATTGCAAGGCTGATTCCAAAATGGAAGGGAGGGATTCCACTTCTGGGAAGATGGAGTAGAGGTACTTTATCTTTTTTATCACACTAAGTACACAAAATACCTTGGACTTTATGTATAAAACAATCATAAGAACACTAAAAGATGGAGAGAAGGGAGACTGGCTAGGAACCTGAGACCTGCAAAATAACATGGAGGTAAGTTCTCTGGGTTTCCTTTTTGATGAATATATCCCAGACTTGGTGCTAGAGAAGCCAGCAATTTGGAAATACCAATCGGCACAGACAACAAAAGCCCTAACATATATGCCTCCTCTCTTTAGCCAAAAGAAAAGGTAAAAGACAACCTAGCAAGACAGGAAACTTTATAAATAACTGCTCTACACATCCAAATACAAAAGATTAAACTGTGACCCCAATCTCTCACCCACAACAACAAAGACTAAGAAGGAGGTTTTAGCCTTCTACCTATATTAGGCTGTTAATGAGTTGCCTTGACCATCTCTGCTTCATAATTGGGGTTGTGTCAGAGAAGACTAGTAGGTTGCCTCCCCCCACACTTTCAGTAGAGATCATATTGGGACTTGGACTTCCATTCTACCTAGCAAGAATGAGAGTTCCTTCTACCTTCCCAGTGGATAATGCCAAAGGAGGCCAATGGACAGTCAGGACCTTCACCACTAACTAGCAGTAAAGAGGACACCTCCATCCATGGTGTCAATGGAAGCAATATGGGGAGCAGTAATAAGACACTCCTACTTCCCAGCAAAGGAGGTATCAGTGGAGGCCTAATGGGGAGCCAAAACTTCCATCCCTACCTAACAGGGACCAGGAACATCCCCCCCTCAAGAATTACAGGGGATGAGAAAAGTATGCAAAGAAATGGTGAAGAAAAATTCTAGAATCTGGCAAAAAAAAATAAGCCTACAAATTCAAAAAGTTGAACATAATCTAAACACAATAAACCTAAAGAAATTCAGTCCAAAGCACATAATTGTTCACCTTCTGAAAACTAAGAGGCAAACAAAATATCTTGAATGCCATGAGAGAGAAGTGACACCTTACCTACAGGGAGGTGTCCACATCCACAATGTGGTTGACAGAGTATTTCTCATCAGAAACCACAGTGGCCAGAAA
This sequence comes from Mirounga leonina, assembly GCF_011800145.1. Taxonomy (NCBI): domain Eukaryota; kingdom Metazoa; phylum Chordata; class Mammalia; order Carnivora; family Phocidae; genus Mirounga; species Mirounga leonina. Next base: position 15,350,342 of record NW_023270739.1, read on the forward strand.
TGGCAATTTTTCAAGTGATGAAAGAAAAGATGACATCACAACCCTATGTGTGTATGTCCCAAATACAGAGCTGCAAAATATGAGAAGAAAATTGGTAAAATAGAAAAGATAAATAGCCAAGTCCACAGTTAAAATTGAGGACTTTAACATACTTCTCTCAACAATGCATAGAACTACATAAAAAATTAGCACTACCATCACCAGTAAGATCTAATGGACATTGACAAGACACTTAAACCAACAAAGCAGAATACAGATTCTTTCCAGTGTCCACAGATCATCTATCAAGATAGCCATATCCTGAGCCATAAAACAACCCTCAACAAATTTAAAAGAATTAAAATCATACAGAGTGTGCTTTCCAACCATGATGGAATCAAACTAGAAATCAATGACAGAAAGATAATGAGAAAATCTCCAAACACTTGGAAACTAAACAGCAAGCATCTAAATTTTTCATGGGTTAAAGAAGTATCAAGGGGAATTTAAAAATACATTTAACTGAATAAAAGTGAAATGCAGCATAATACAACTTTTGGGACACAGCTAAAATGGTATTAAAGGGACATTTATAGCACTAAACTCATTCATTAGAAAAGAGGGAAAGTCTCAAATTAATAACCTAAGCTCTTCCTAAAACATCAGCTAAAAAAGAGCAAAATAAGCCAAAAAACAAGCAGAAGGGAGAAAATAATAAAGTTAAGTGCAGAAATCAATGAAATTGAAAACATAAAAACAATATAGAAAACAATGAAACAAAGAGCTGGTTCTTTGAAAAGATCAATAACATTGACAAACCTCAAGCAAGACTGACACAATTTGCCAATATTAGGAATGAAATACATCAAAGGAATAATACAGATAACGAGGAGGAGCTCTGCATAGATACATTTCACAGCTTAGATGGAATGGACCAAAAAGAAAGGATTTTTAAAAAGAATTAAGCATAAAGACACAACTGATAAATTGGACTTAATGGGAGTTCCTGGGTGGTTCAGTTGGTTAAGCATCCAACTCTTGGTTTCCACTCAGGTCACCTCAGGGTCATGAGATCCAGCCCCACAGAGCCCCACTCTGTGCTCTGTGCAGAGTCAGCTTGGCGCTCTCCTTCCCCCTCTGATCCTCCTCTCTCTCTCTCTGTCTTAAATAAATAAAAAAATATTTTTTTAAAAAATTGGACTTAAATTTAAGGACATTATTCTCCCCATAGAACACCATTATGAGAGTGCAGAGAAAAGCCACAGAGATTTTATAGTATACATATTTGACAAAGGACTTATATTCAGAATATATAAATAATTCCTTTGAATCAGGAAAAAAGAAATTCATACAACCAATTAAAACATGGAGAAGCGCCTTGAACAGGCTTTTCAAAAAAGAGGATTCTAAATGAGTGATAACATAGGCAAAGATGCTGAAGATCATTAATTATAAGAGAAAGGCAAATGAAACCACTGTACATCCATCAGAATGTCTAAAATAAAACATGTGAGGGGCACCTGGTTGGCTCAGTCAGTTAAGCATCCAACATTTGATTTCGGCTCAGGTCATGATCTCAGGGTCATGAGATCATGCCCCATGTCAGGCTCTGTGCTGAGTGTGGAGCCTGCTTAAGATTCTCAGTCTCCCTCTTCCTTTGCCCCTCCCCCAGCCATTCACACTCTCTCTGTCTAAAAAATAAAATAATAAAATAAAATAAAAGGTGAAAATACCAAGAATTAGTGAGGATTTAGATCACTTGAACTCTCAGAAACTACTGGCAGAAATGTAAATTGCTGAAGCCACTTTGAAAAATTGCTTGACAGCATCTATAAAACCAATTATATGCATACCCTGTGATTAATACATTCACTCCTGGGTATAAACCCAACAGAAATGTGTATTTGTGTACACAAAAAAGCATGTACAGAACATTCACAGCAGCATTATTTTTAATAACCTAAAACTGAAAACAGAACACAAGTCCATTAACAAGAAAATGGAGAAATGGTAAATATTTATAAATGAAATATTATAAAGCAATGAAAGAGATAAATTACTGCTAAACACAACACGATAAATATCATACAGCAAGTGTTGAGGGCGAGAAGCCAGCCTTAGAATTTATGTTCTATAATTCCATTTAATACAATTTAGAGACAGGCAAAACTAGAGCCATGTTTTGTAATTTGTGTAATGATTAGGAAGAAGCATGAGGGAAACTTCCAGGGTAATGGTAAGATCCTACATCTTGCTTTGGGTTGTGACTACATGGATGTGTATACTCTTTAAAATTCATTGACATGCTCACTTCAGACTTGTGCACTTTGCTGCGTGTACTTTATACTTTAATGCAATGTTTTTAAAAGTCATCAGGATTTGGGGGCGCCTGGGTGGCTCAGTTGGTTAAGCGATTGCCTTCGGCTCAGGTCATGATCCTGGAGTCCCAGGATCGAGTCCCGCATGGGGCTCCCTGCTCGGCGGGGAGCCTGCTTCTCCCTCTGACCCTCCCCCCTCTCATGTGCTCTCTGTCTCTCTCATTCTCTCTGTCTCAAATAAATAAAAATAAAAATCTTTAAAAAAAAGTCATCAGAATTTGGTCATTTGCCAGGTGCAGGCAATAAGAAGAAGTGGCTGTAGGTCTCTAGCATGAGTGAATGGGGCACTGATAAGCTGTCCAGCGTGAGAAGCAGACTGGGAGGCAATGCCACTTACTGGCTCACAGCATGGGCTCCAGAGCTACAAAGTCTTGGTTGGAATCCTGGTTCTGCTACTACTTCTGGAAATTTAGGCAAATATGTAACCTCTTGTGCCTCTGTTCCTGCAACTGTAAAAAGGTAATGATAATAGTAGCACTTACTCCATTCACAGGGTTAGCGCAATGGTGAAATTATTCAATGTTTGTAGAGTGCTTAAGTTAGTGCTTTATATGTGTGTTTTTAAAATAAATTAAACATGGAGGGACCCAGTTGAGGAAGGAATTAGGGAATTCAGTTTTGGACAAATTGAGTAGGAAACATATCTCTATCTCTCTCTATAGATAGATGTGATAGAGGTCATGGGCGTACAGGTTTTAACTAAAACCCTACAAACACACAAGAGTCCTCCAGGTAAAACATATATTAGAACAATTCATGGAAAGAGGATGGAGCTGTAGGCAACAAGAATCACCCATGATGTGGAGGAAGAATGGTAAGAGAGCTTCCAGGACAGTCAGAAGTGCATACTTTCACAAGAGCCAAGGAAATAAAGCATGTCATGTAGGGAGAGGAAACATAATTGCATTGTCGGTTAGACGGTCAACCGTTACCTTAGCAAGATGAATATTGCTCCATCAGGGGGTGGAAGGCAGCTTGGAGGGGCTCACACGGAAATGGAAAGTGAGCAAGTGCGGAAAGCAGGTGTGACCTCACTTAGGGAAAGCTTGGAAGAGAAAGGGAAAGAAACTGGAAAGAAGCTGGTTTTCGCAGGATACTGAGTGGCCTCTAGGCTGAGGGAAGGAGCAAATCTGCCTGCAAGAGGCGAAGGAGACAAGAGAGGGAGAGGAGACCGCGGGAGGACTGTCTAGAAGGGGCAGGCAGAGATGGGGTCAGGGCTTGCATTCCCCGAAGCCCTTCTCACTGATTAGTAGGTGTCCTTGTCTGACAGGACACTCGGGAAGCTAGCCCGCTCACACTCAATGCTGATGGCTTTTTATGATTGCTTTTGGCAGCTCTCCTTTGGTGCTTGAACATAAATATCTCTAAAAGAAGAATATTTATATGTGTGGCAAAAGTTAGGTCTTAAAGGGAGCAAAGGGAATTGAGAATAAAATGGACAATGTGTTTCTGGATCTCAGGGGACAACTTGCTATGATGGTTGTGATTACCTCTCCTGAGGTCACCTCTCCAGAGTTACAGCCTGTCCTTGCCTAGAAAGAGAAAAAGACAAGCGTTGGTCATCATTTCTTTAAGACTCATAGACCTTCCAAGTCTTGAACTCTGACATAGTCAAAGGGAGGGATGCCAGTGTCTTTGGCAAACGCCTCATCTGATCACCACCTAAGCTCAGAGGCTTTACCAACCAGGAGTATGGTTGAGGTCTAACTATGACTTGTTTATTCATTAGAATTACCTGTGGTTAATTGGTTATCTGACCCCTTTTAGCACAAACTTGCTGGCGTTTTTTGTTTTGTTTTGTTTTTTTCCCCTCAGATTTGCTTACTTCTTCCCTTTGCTGGTCACTACGGAACACTTTTAGTTTTATCTTCTATCCAGAAAATCATCTTTTTCAACCCTCTGAAGGAACCCCATTAAAGGTAATATAACATAACCAATGGGCTGTTCAGAAATGTACAGAGAAGATTTGATCGTCAGTATAGGAAGCAGAGTTGGGTAAGCAGGGAAGGCAGAGGTACTGAGAGCAGAGTGGTTTTTAAGCCTTTTACTTCCAAGGTTATTTGTAGTGTGTAAATAATAATGCTATTTCTACTATTTTTGAAAGCTGGAGGAATTCACACAAGCTGATTTGTTCAGAGTCTTGAAGGATACTCATGTAAGATTAAAAAATGCGTTTTTATAGAATTTTGACAATTTGGTATGAAAACCTTCCTAAAATATATTCCTTTTCCTTCTCTTGATACCTAGTGTAACTAGACGTCCAGCCTTTTCTTAATGGCTGAGTTTTGTTTATCCAGGTCTTTACAGATAGAGATCTGCTGAGGTACCTAGGCCTGCTTGCCGTGGCCCCAAGTGACCTCAGGTGGCCATGCTTTTTGCTCCCTTGTAGCTGTTCTGTGTAAGATTTATCTTTTATATACAGCCATGAGAACACAATAAAAACATTTACTCTCATTTTAAACATAATTAAAATGATTTGGTCATCTGGATTTCTAGCCCACAACAGATAAGAAAATGTGTCTGTTCCTGGCAGCCATCCCATCTAAATCTCTGCTCAAAATCCATGTGGGTGAAATACAAGGCACTGTGATAAGCACAACAATGAAGGTAGTAGTGTCTTAGAATGATGTAGTGTTTTCTGGAAATACATCCTGTTTCTTCATTCAGTACACTCTTTGATCCTAACAAAACCCTGTGAGAAATAAAATTACATTTATTGAACATCTGCTGTGTACCAGGCACAGTGTGAAGCTTGTTATATTCATTATTTCATTTATTCACTCAACAAATTTTCACTGATGGCTACTTTGTGCCAGGCACTGTTCTAAGCCGAGGGAATACTGCAGGGAACAAAACAACACAAGTCCCTACCCTTGAAGCATATTTTAGTGGAGTGACAGATAACAACCAACCAATCAGATAAATAAATATATGGTGCTTCAGATGGAAGGAGTGCTCTGGAGAAAAATGAAGCAAGGAAAGAGGTTAGGAATGTGAGGAAGGGGAGGAGCCATTTTGAGCAGGGTGATTGGGAGGGACTCACTGAGAAGGTGTCATCTGAACAAAGAACTGATGGAGATCAGGGAATCATCCAAGTAGATTATCCAAGGAAAAAAAAAAAGCATCCTAGGCAGAAGAAACAACAAGTGCAAAGGCCCTACGGTGGGAATGAGATCTGGGTCCCAAGAGTAACAAGGAGCCAATGTGATTAAAATATAGCAAACAAGGGAAGGAGTAGTAAGAGATGATTATAAAGTAAGAGATGATTATAAAATCCTCATTGAGAGGACTTTGGCTTTTATTCTGAAAAAGAATTGGAAGGTTTTTGAGCAGAGGAGGAGTTAAGACCTGACTATATTTAATAGGATCATACTGATTGCTGTGATGAGAACAGACATAGAGAGCAAGGACAGAAGCAGAAAAACTAGGTGGGCAGCCTTTACCTTAATCTGGGTGAGATATGATGGTAGCGTGAACACAGGGTCGTGATGAAAATGAGAAGATGTAGGAGTCAGATGTACTTCAAAGATTTAGCATCAAAGAGTTAGCATTGTTGATGAATCAGATGTGGAATTTGAGAATCAAGGGCCACTCCTAGGTTCATGGCCTGATCAATTAAAGTAACAATATTGCTATTCATGGAAATGGCAAAGATAATGGGGGAAGGAGCAGAATTGGGGGGGACAGCCTAAGATGTTCACTTTGAGATGGCTTTCATGCATTCAAGTGGGAATATCAAGGAGACAGTGGATGTATGCATCTGGTTTTGATTTTTTTTCAGATTGGAGGCAGATGGGAGGAGACTGGATCAAGGGTAGGCAGGGAGAAGTTACTTTGGAGAAAGAACATTTCTTTTTTCCCTTGAGATAGTTGCTTAGGAGAAGCTAGGTGAAGATAGAAGGAAATAATGAAGTAGAAAGTATTTCAGCGAGCTCATTTCAGGTGGCCTCAGACTTCTAGATGAAATAATAGGCAAGTGTGAGAAACATACTATAACCTCTCAGGCAGGGTTTGCAAGTATGTAGCAAAAAGTGCAACACTGTCTGTTCTAGCACCCACTGCAGACATCACTAATCTACCACAGCACTCTTTCCTTACTGATCTCGGTTGCAGCCTCAATCTGGCAGTCCTCAGTTCCACACTTCTCAGTCCAGGCACTTAGGTCTTGAAATGAAAAAAATTGCCAAATCTACTCAGGAGTGAGCTCAAGGCTTTCCCCTCTACTCACTTCATCCTGATAAAGAAGCAGCTCGAATAAGATCAAGTACAAACTGAATTTGTCATGGACACAAAACTAGGCTTCCTTAGTGAGGGGTGATGTTTGATGTGGGAGGATGCAAGACGTTTTAACAGAACTGGATGGCAGCTCTTGTCCTCAGTATCTTCCCCATTCTGCTCTCTGCTGGAAGGAGGCAGACACATTGCCTTCCCTTGGAAGGCCAAGAGGGAACTTGTTTTTCATTATTTTCTTAAAATTTTGCCCCTGCTGTAAATGGATCCACTTTATCGTACTTTATATCCTTGGGCATAAAACAACCTGCAGTTAGAGGAGATAGGGGGTTCTTCTGGGCAGCTCAAGGAGGGCTTCCCAGGGGAAGAAAATTTTGAGCCTTTGTTCACTAGGTGGACAAATGAGAAAGGAAAAGTCTAGACAGGGAAGATGCATGTAAGGTTGCGTGCAAGAACAGGGTGGAAGCAAAGAGACATCATGGAGTGGTGGACCTGTAACCATACATGAGCCATGAAATATGTTGGGGAGGGTGTTAAGACACCGAGCAGCAAAAACAAAACTAGGAAGGTAGGTTGTAGTCAAACTATGAAAAACACGAAGGCTCTGATCGGGCTTGCAACAGGAGGTTGTGGTTTTACAAAGCTGAAGAACGGCAAAAGTGTGTTTTATTTTCTTACAATACAAATATCCGTCCATTTAAAAGCTTGCGATAAATACTAAGGGATTTGCAAGCAATGCTCATTTCTTTCTGCAACCACTCTATGAGGTAAGGAGTTCGCATCCCTATTTTACAGATGAGAAAACTGAGGCACAGAAAGGTTATCTGATCCAAGGTAACCCAGGTAGTAACTGTTTGAATCGGAATTTATAGCTGAGTCATCTAGCTCTATAAATTATTTGGGACAAGACCAATGTGGGTTTTTATTATTTTTACTACCCCTCTTTCCTGCTATGGGCAAAAAAATCTATCGTGGTATCTTGTAGATCTCAGGCACTCAATAACCTTTGTTGGTATCAGCCAGAGACCTCTCTGTCTTACCTTCACGTGTACAGTCATCCTCCCTGGTATTCCAAAAGAGCCTCAGGGCACCAATTTATCATGGGGATTGACAATTCTAGCAAAGTTTGCCTGAGTTCAGAGCATGCTAGTCACAGCATGAATCACTTGAACTGCAATCATCACAACAGCACCATGCGGTAGCCACTGTCCACAGCTGAGCCTCAGAAAGGTTAAATAACTTACCCAGAGTCACACAGTAAGTTGCACGGATCTTGAGGGATCTCCCTCAAGGTCTGGCTGTTCCCAGCACCCACTCCTCACCATTCCCCCACCCACACCTGTCCCCCTTCCCACCTTATCCCAGCAGAAATGGGCCTGCCTCTGCAGGCCCCAATGACAGCTTGCTTCCTGATGGTCCCCCGCAGTGGAGGATGGATTTGCTAGGCTCTAGCTGGGCTGTTTTGTGCAGTGACCAAGGGCACACATTTTGTTAGACATTCGGCCTGAATGAGGGGCTCAGGCCTTTAGTTTGTGGCTGTGGAACAGAGAAAAGCTAACTGACCCAGAAGGGGATTGAACTTGTGACCCAGATTTCAGAGCACCAGGCTCTAACCGCTGGGCTGCAGACACAGCACCTCCAGAGGGAGGTTTTATGGGAGACCTGCCTTGCATTTTAAATCCCGTGCCCTTCTCTCCAAGGCTCCCTCCTCAGTGCTGAAGATTAAGAAACTGAGGTTCATAGGAGAGCAGAGTGAGAAGAAAATAAATCGTGATTTAAATTCATGCCTCTGGACGCGTAGCTTAGCCCGCTGAACCTCTTTCGCTTCATCTCTGCCACCTCCATTCTGTGATTTATTTCAGGCAATGGCCCTCTGTGTATGTGTAAAAATCCCCCTGAATGCTTTCCCCTGAGGGCAGTCAATGCGTCTCTCTGAAGTTTAGCGCCAATGCTGATGTGTGCAAAGGGATGAAAAACGTACATTTTCAAGTCTCCCCAAAGCTTGGAGCCAAAAGAAAAAAAAAAAAGAAAAAGAAAAAAAGTTCTCCATTCCCCTTTTTCAGCCCTCGCACTTCAAATGCTAATGAAAAGTGTGTTGTCTTGGGCCCTGAATAGGTCTAAAATGCTCTGGTTTGGAAGTATTTGCATACCCTCCTGAATAGGGAGGCAGCCTACAGACAGGATTAGCGCTCCACATCAACTCCTCCGAAAGAGAGCTGACAGGGCTGAAGAAAATTGAGTGTCGGCAAAAGCCTGACTGGAAGGTGGGGGTGGGGTGGGGAGAAGTATCTTCTCCAGAGACTCATCCTTTCCTTCTTCCTCCCTCAAAATAAACAAACAAACAAACAAATAAGGGGAAAAATACACAGAGTTAGGTGAACTCTTCCAAGTAGAGGAATTTATGCCCTCCAAAAAAGGGGAAAATATCTTAACCTGCTACTCAAAAGCAGCTAGCAACATTTTAATTTTGCAATTCACCGACATGCATGCAATATTTATTTTTACTTATTTATTTTTCTTTTATTGAAGTATAGTTGACCTAGGGCCATATGCTTGCAGTTTTTCAGTAGCTGGAACTGTTTTGCATTTTTGATGTTCATTTTATATCACACAATCATTCTTTCCCCCTATCTATGGAGGTCCATAAAGTGTTATTTTTATTGGCTACTTAATCTTCCTTTGTTGTATCATGCATTACTCTTCCTTAGTTACAGTAAGTGTCTTCATCCTTCGAGCTCTTAATGCTGATGAGTTAGGTCTTTAGAATAAATCCCTCCAAGGTTTTTTCAGGCCCAAATGGTATGAATATCTTCATAATTTTTCTGTTTTATCGATTTGTGGATTACCGATTTAGAATACTATGAGAAGTGTGCGAATTTCCCAGTTTCCCTTCAAACATAAATCTGTTTCAATGATAATTTTTAATGAATGTTTAAGTTTCAAAGATCTTAACTTTTTATAGACTTTAGCATCTCGAAATTGATATCTTTTTACTATCAACCTCTTCAATACCTATTTCTTTGATCACTAATGAGAATTAAAATGTTTTCAGTTGTTTATTTCCTATTTGTATTTTCTCTTGGAGGAATTACCTGTTCTTTGCTCTTTTATTAAATGGAATGTGGACTTCTTTGATAAACTTGAATAGATCTTTGCAAATATTAATATGAGTACTTCAGCTGCAAATATATTGTTCCAGTCTGTTGTTTATTGTTGTTTTGTTCTTTAGCCTTTGTATAAGCACATTCGAATCTTTACATTTTCCGACTAAACTGTTTTGTTGTTTGTGGTTCCAACAAACATTTTGTGTGGAACTCTGAGCTGCAGTCTAAATGCAAGACAAGATACCAACTTATTCTGAAGAGCATGAGACAGCTATGAGCTAATAATTAAATGAAGCACATCTCCAAGCTTAATATCTTGGATTCTATGGTATACCTGCCCTTCTTCGTCCTTCTATGGAACCCAATGATCACCAACCATTGGACAATTGCAGGATGGTGTGATTTAAGGTCTCAGGGAATCCTGCTTTCCAGACAAGGAAGGAAAGGGCTTATTTCTCTGGCCACTGTTTTGTTAACATAACAGTTTGTACAAAAGAATTTAAGTATATTGCACTAAGAAATTATTTCTTGTTAGTAGTGAACCACAGATTAATTCATAACTTTTTTTTTCTCGTAATACCTAAAATAAAGTCCATCAGCTTGCATGAAAAATGCGTTAGATTTATGACAATCTTTTGCCATTAAAGCATTAGAGGTGAATCAAAAAAACATCAAGCTGTAAGAAAGCAGATGCATTAGGCATTTCCCTTTTACTTTTTTGAGTTTTAGAGATAAATTTTCTATAGGGAAGCTCAGAAGATACAAAAAATTCCTTTTCCTCCTTACAAAAATGACATAGCTGGTTGTATTAAAGTATCATTATGCACGATGAAGACACTTAACAGGGATTTTTAAATCTCTGTCCCAAGAGATCTTTCAAAGCAAGACAGCTGCATACAAGTTTGTTAATGTATAGGATCAACTTTTCTTTTTAAAAAAGAACTTATTTAAAAGCTTTCTACAAGTATTATTTTGTGATTTTGTGTTCGTCGTAAACATCATGCTCTATAATAGTTATCCACATTTTGGAAAATTTTTAAAGAAGGTTTTTTGTTTCCTTGTTAAAACTCTCAAAACTCTGAACCAAGTAGGGCTATGAACTTTGAGCCAAGAAGGGATATAAAAGGAAAAATAAAGCAAAGTTGTTTTTTTTTTTTTTATAAAGCTCTATCTATCTACCTACCTGCCCACCTACATATCATCTATCTACCTATCAAGTGTGTGCACATGCATTGAGCACCTAATCAGTATAGTGTTTTCCCCTAGGTATTTCAAGGACACAAACAGATATCTCTTGTGCTCATGAAAATAAAAAAGATAAATCACAATAAATGATAGTATATGCTACATGCCAAATTAGTGGCAAAGGCAAGAGATGTAGAGCAGTTGTTATTCAATCTGTAGCCCACAAGCTCATGCCAGTCCCCAGACTGTTCTGGTGTGAGGTGATAATAATACAGAAATTGAGAATATGCATTTAGAAATTTTCATAGAAATTTGACAGAGTGATTTTATGTTTATTGAGTCTCATAATTATGTACCTGGCCTTGTATTTCATATGGCTTTGTTTTTTTTTTTAAATTCCTTTATTCTAGCTGTTTATTTGTATTATATTTTACAAAAACAGACATCTATGAAAGGTAATTTTAAAAACAGGCTTGGTCCTTCACTCTGAACAACACTGAGACAGAACATATGCATTTACACATACACACATGGCTAAGCATCCTGTCTACAGTAGAAAAATACCCTATGGAAGAGCATGCATGTGAATTCCTCTTGTCCTCACTTATTGTCAGAAAAGGAAGTTCTTCGTTTGAAACCCTACCTTTTCTGTCTCCAAAGAAACCTTCCTCTACCTTTATGTCTTTAGAGTCTATCATTCAAGATAATGATTATCACCACTGGGTCTTGAGGATTTAGTACCGAGAGTGAAAGTCACATTTCCTGCTAGAAACCAAGTGTCCTGATGAAGTCCCAATACTTTATGTTTGCTTTTGTCCCCCTTGCCTCAGGAGACATATCTAGTAAGAAGTTGCTACAGCCCATGTCAAAGAGATTACTGTCTGTGTTCTCCTCTAGGATTTAAAAAAAATTTTTTTAAGATTTTATTTATTTGTGAGAGAGAGAATGAGAGACAGAGAGCATGAGAGGGAGGAGGGTCAGAGGGAGAAGCAGACTCCCTACTGAGCAGGGAGCCTGATGTGGGACTTGATCCCGGGACTCCAGGATCATGACCTGAGCGGAAGGCAGTCGCTTAACCAACTGAGACACCCAGGCGCCCTCCTCTAGGATTTTAATGGTTTCACGTCTCACATTTAGGTCTTTAATTCATTTGGAATTTATTTTTGTGTATGGTGTAAGAAAGTGGTACAGTTTCACTCTTTTGCAGGTTGCTGTCCAGTTTTCCCAACACCATTTCTTGGAGACACTATTTTTTTCCCATTGGATATTCTTTCCCGCTTTGTCAAAGATTAATTGACCATAGAGTTGTGGGTTCATTTCTGGGTTTTCTGTTCTGTTCCATTGATCTATGTGTCTGTTTTTGCGCCAGTATCATGCTGTCATGGTCACTACAGCTTTGTAATACAGCTTGAAGTCTGGAATTGTGATGCCTCCGGCTTTGCTCTCTTTTTCAAGGTTGCTTTGGCTATTTGGGATATTTTGTGGTTCCATAGAAATTTTAGGATTGTTTGTTCTAGTTCTGTGAAAAATGCTGGTGGTATTTTGATAAGAGTTGCGTTAAATGTGTAGCTTTGGGTAGTATAGACATTTTAACAATGTTTGTTCTTCAGATCCATGAGCATGGAAAGTCTTTCCATTTCTTTGTGTCATCTTCAATTTCTTTCATCAGTATTTTATAGTCTTCAGAGTACAGGTCATCTCTTTGGTTAGGTTTATTCCTAGATATTTTATGGGTTTTGGTGCAACTGTAAATGGGATTGGTTCCTGTTTTCTCTTTCTGCTGCTTCATTATTGGTGTATAGAAATGCAACAGGGACATCTGTGTGGCTCAGTCAGGTAAGCATCTGACTCTTGATTTTGGCTCAGGTCATGATCTCAGAGTCCTGAGATTAAGCCCTGCTTCAGGCTCCATACTCAGTGAGGAGTGTGCTTGAGGATTTCTCTCTCCATCTTCCTCTGCCACTGCTCCCATTCATGCTGCTCTCTCTTTCTAAAATAAATAAATAAATCTTTAAAAAAAAGAAATGCAACAGATTTCTGTATGTTGATCTTGGATCCTACGACTTTACTGAATTTGTCTATCCGTTCTAGCAGTTTTTTTGGTGGTCTTTTTGGTTTTCTATATAGAATATCATGTCATCTACAAATTGTGAAAGTTTTACTTCTTCCTTGCCAATTTGGATGCCTTTCTTTTTGTTGTCTGATTGCCATGACTAGGACTTCCAGTACTATGTTAAATAATAGCGGTGAGAGTGGACATCCCTGACTTATTCCTGACCATGAGGAAAACCTCTCAGTTTTTCCCCATTGAGGATGATATTCTCTGTGGGTTTTTCATATGTGGCCTTTATTATATTGAATTATGTTCCCTCTAAACCTACTTTGTTGAGGGTTTTTATTATGAATCAACGTTGTACTTTGTCAAATACTTTTTCTGCACCTATTGAAAGGATCATATGGTTCTTATCCTTTCCTTTATCAATGTGGTGTGTCATGTTGATTGATTAGTGAATATTGAACACCCTTGCAACCCAGGAGTAAATCCCACTTGATTATGGTGAATGATTCTTTTGGTTTCCTAGTGTTTTATTTAGAATTTTTGCATCCATCTTCATCAGGGATACTGACCTATAGTTCTCTTTTTTTTTGTAGAGTCTTTATCTGGTTTTGGTATTGGGTAATATTGGCCTCATAGAATGAATTTGGAAGTTTTCTTTCCTTTTCTATTTTTTGGAATAGATTGAGAAGAATAGGTATTAACTCTTCTCTAAATGTTTGGTAGAATTCACCTGTGAAGGCATCTGGCCCTGGACTGTTGTTTGTTAGGAGATTTTTTATTACTGGTTCAATTTCTTTGCTGGTTATTGGTCTGTTCAAGTTTTCTATTTTGTCAAAATAAAAAGCTTCTTCATAGCAAAGGAAACAATCAACAAAACTAAAAGGCAACCTACTGAACGGGAGAAGATATTTGCAAATGACATATCTGATAAAGGTTTAGTATCCAAGATACATAAAGAACTTATAAAATTCAACACCCCAAAAACAAATAATCTAATTAAAAATGGACAGAAGGCATGAATAGACATTTTTCCAAAGAAGATATCCAGATGGCCCACATGTCTGTGAAAAGATATTCAACATCACTCACCATCAGGGAAATACAAATCAAAACTACAGTGAGATATCACTTCACAACTTGTCAGAATGGCTGAAACCAAAAACACAGGAAACAACAGGTGTTAGTGAGGATGTGGAGAAAGGGGAACCCTCCTGCACTGTTAGGGGGAGTGCAAACTAGTGCAACCACTGTGGAAGACAGTATGGAGGTTCCTCAAAAAGTTACAAATAGAACTACCCTACAACCCAACAATTGCACTACTAGGTATTTATCCCAAAGATACAGAAACTAATATTACACTGTATGTTAACTAACTGGAATTTAAATAAAAACCTAAAGAAAAACACACAGGTATCTTACAAAAACCTTAAGGAAAAGAAAGCTAAAAGAATGCTGGAAGAAAAATTTTAAAGATATCCTGTCAAAGTCTGTTATATCATTTTTCCAACTTATTTGGATACAGAAGTCACTCAAAGGACAAATTCCCATTTTGGATCTGCCTGACAAACTTCCTATAAAGCTAAGGAAAATGATTAAAGGCCTGTACCTCTATAAGGTAAAGATACCTTTATACATATATATTATAGATTTATATGTTAAATATTATATATTATTTTATATAGATTATATATTATAAATATACATTATACATTTATTATATTACACAAATATTTTATAATACATGGGTTGTATATAATAGAAGCATATTATTATACTTTTTAATATTAATTATACAATTATATAGATTGTTAATATTGATACATGCATAGATTTATGTAAATTTAGAATTGAAGGAGATCTTCAAGGTTCTGCCAGGTATTTTGCAAAATATGTTACATGGAAATGTTGTGAATGGTCATTCAGAAGGAAACGGGCTTCTGTGCTTAAATAAGTTTGGATATTTTTGAATTAAATAAAGTTATTACTGCTGGATTTCTCAGAGTCTTTAGTAATATTTTCTGAATAAAGTGTTCCTGAATTTTTGTTTTGCACTGAGTCCCACAGATTTTGTAGCCCGTCCTGCTGGGAAGGGTGAACTGTGCTGGGAACTTTTGCACAAAAATCTGAGGGAGGTAAGAAGAAAGTTGTGTAGCTATAGGGGGAAGAGCATTCTGGGCAGAGGGAAAAGCACATGCAAAACCTCTGAGCAAAAACATGCCCAGTGTGTTCTGGGTACAGCAAGGAGGAAGGGAAAAATGAGCAAAGGGGAAAGGAGAAGCAGCTGAGGTCATAGTGGTTTGAGGTGAGGGAAGAGGGGCTAGGATTAGGGTAGGGCCCTGGAAGGCCACAGTGAAGATCTTTAGCTTTTCTCTGGGTGAGAAGGAAACAGGAGAGGAAGGTTTGGAGCAGTGAAATGACCTGATTTACCTTTAAATAGGACCACCTTTGCTATAGGGTTGAAGGTGGATTCTAACAGAGGTCTGAGGGTGGGGGATGGGCAGGGAGAACAATAAAGCCAAAGGAAGGAGACCTCTTCGGAGGCAAGAGATGATGGTGGTGGGGACATATTCTGAAAGGGGCACAAACAATCCATGCTGAACTGTTGGCTATAGATGTCAGAGAGGGTCAAGATAGCCACAAGAGTTTTGGTTTGGCAGAAGCGACAGGCAGAATGGAACTGCCAATAATAAGGAGTGGGTTTTAAGGAAAAGATCAGGGGTTCCATGTGGATATGTTAAGTTAGAAAATACAGAGTATACACCTGGATATAAGCGTTAGGACTCAGGGGAGATGGTGTGGCTGAAAAATACAAATTTGAAAGTAGTCAATTTATAGATTGTATTTAAAGCCATGAAATTTCTGGTATTTCTTTGTTTAGTCAACTTTCAGTGTGAAGTGTACAGGGTACCTTCACTTCCATGTCCCTCTAGACCTCTGTTATAACCCCTACTATGTTATCAGGTTTCCTGTATAATTCCAAGCGAGGGGGAACGGATCTGGACAAGTAGAGCCCAGATTTGAGCCTTGGGATATATGCAAAGTGAAGTGGCCAGAGAGATGAGAATATACTTGCAAAGGAGGCTAAAACTTTTCAGCAATATCAAGGATTAGCATCTTTTCAATCATCCTTATCCTTTTTTGATACCCAGAATATTAGTAATACCTACCTTATAAAGTTTTCATGGCACAATTTAGATATCTAGAACAATCTCTGGCCCGAAGTAAGATTTAATAATTTATAACTATTTATTATTAATATTTAAGGATTGCTTTTTTTATTTCACCAGTGGTAAAAAGGTTTAGTGATTTCCAGAAGTTCCCTTAGCTGATAACTGACAGAACCCAGAGTCATGTCCAAGTCCTTCTGTCTCCAAAAATCTGTGCTTTTTCCATTGCTTGTCCCATATGCCTTTGCTCCCAAATATTTTTACCTATGCCAACCAGGAAATAAAATTTAAAATTCATAATTGCCAATCACTTGTTGAGCACTTTAAGATCCAAGAAGCAGATTGGAACAGAAATAGTTACTGCGACCATTTAGTGAGCGTGTAACAGGTGACGAACATGGTGTTATTTCATTTAACACTCTCAATAGCCCTATGAGAGAAGAAATATTACAACCCCTTTTTACAAATAACATGAGTCTTGGAGCAGTTAAGCACGTTACTCTAGAGACATGTGCATAGACTAAAAAGAACAATTGTCAGAGTGACATGGATGGACATGGGAGGACTGTTTCAGGTGTACGATTTCAGTGTGGGATCTTGGTGATCTTTAGTATTGGTGATTAATATTTACCAGCTCACCAGAAGACATGAGCTATTGGCCCAAACTCCTTTTTTAGGAGTGCCTATCTCTTTATTTGTTTCCAGCTTTATTAAGATACGATTGATAAGTAAACATTGTCTGTATTTAAAGTATACAATGTGATGTTTTGATACAAGGCAGGTACACCTGCATAGAAGAAGCTTAAATTCTATCAAGAATTTTCCCTGGGGGGGAAAAAAAGAATTTTTCTCCTGTCTTCCCTCCCTTGCTTCTTCTTTCATTGCTCCATTTCTTCCTTCTATTCTCTCTTCCTTCTTTCTTTTTCTCCTGTCTTCCTTCCTTCCTTCATTTCTTCCTTCCTTCCTTGTTTCCGTTCCTTTCTCCCTTCCTTCCTTTCCCCTTCCTTCCTTCCTTCCTTCCTTCCTTCCTTCCTTCCTTTCTTCTTCCTTCCTTCCTTCCTCTCTTGCAGACATGACCTGAATTCAGATCTAAAGCAGCTCTGTACAGGGTTATCAAAAACTGCAGGAAGACTCACTTCAGGGTTTACACAAACAAAGAGAAATAACTCCACCAGAAGCAGCAGATGGTGAAATTTCTGGTGTTTCTTTTTTAGTCAACTTTCGGTGTGAAGTGTACAAGATGCCTGCACTTCCATGTCCCTATAGACCTCTATTATAACCCCTACTACGTTATACAGGTTTTCTCTCTTTCAGAAAGTAGAGAATTTCCCTGAAAACTTACATAAGCCTAAATAGTGTAAAGGAAAGAAGTAATTATCATTAACTTACATGGAAAAAATTTTGAGCCTTCCCTAGGCTCCCCCAAATAACCTCTCTTAGGCTTTTCTTACACTTTAGGACACATCTTGCTAAGGATTGCACAAAATAAATTGAGATAAACAGACACAGCTCAAAGCCATGGCAGCTGGGTGCTGAGATGCTGAGTGTAGTTCCTGGGGAAGGAGCCTGACAGGGCCCCTCTTGTGGCTGCTCCAGGTGTGTGCGCCCCCATTGCAGCTCCATGCAAAACAAATGCTGAATGATATTTTCCCTTTTCATCTTTTTTCATGAAAGCACAGATCTTCTTTGGATTTCTTTTGGTTAGTTTGAAAACAGGTACTAATGTAAGTCTTCCCTAAAAGCAAAGTGGCAGAAGGCAAACTTTCAAAAAGCAAGGGACACCTGTATCACAACTTATCTATTTCTGTGATCTGTACTGCACTGGAATGAGTTACCTGAAGGCTTGGAACTAGGCTTTTCAAGAATTAAAAGCCTTGTTGGAAAAAATAGCGAGGGTAATAGAGCAGAGTGGCTAAGGGGAGGGGGGTCTGAAGATAGAATGCAAAGGACTGGACTTGGTTCTGTCACTTACCAGTTATGACCAGAGACCATTATGATCATTTAACCTCCCTGAGCCTCAGTTTCCACATCTTTGAAAAAGAGATAACAGAACCTCTTCCCCAAGGTTATTAAGAGGACTACATATGTAGCAATTAATACATGTGGCCTATGATACTGATCCCTCTTCCTGAAATGCCTTCCCTGGATATCTGCAAGGAAAATTCTCTTATCTCCTTCAAAAATCTGGATATCATCTTTCCAATGAGCTATACCCAGACCATCACATTTTAATCACAATACCCTCTATCCCAACCTTGGCCCCCAAATTCCCCTGTTCTGCTTTTACTATTTTTATAACACGTATCATTTGCTAACATACTATATAATTTACTTGTTCATTATGTGCTACTTACTAAGCTGGAAATTCGATATTTGGGACTTAAGGAGATTCTAGTTTAAAACAGCTGTGTCTGATTACGTGTTTGGCCACTTACTGAAGTGTGACATTAGCATGTAATGACTGAGGTTGTCTTCTTTTGAAATAAGTCTTTGAACACTAAACCTTCTTAATATTTGTTCCTGAAAAACTAAAGGAATACTTCCCTATACAGATGTTGGTCTCAAACGTTCCAGCGAGGCTGCCACTTTTGGCCATGGCTGGGTAGCTCCTGTATGACTGACTGTCTTGCATATAACAACATAAACTCTGGAAAGAATATAAGAAACAATTGCCTGAAGGCACTGAAAAGTCACCCCAAACAGGCAAATTCTGGAGGGGGATTGACTATTGGAAAAAGGAAATGCCACTGGGTGAGTTCCTGTTCTTATAGCAGTCCGTGGTGTTCCCGGCCTGAAGAACTAGAGGACAGATTTCAGAGCCATTAACAGAAGAAGGGAGATTCCCTGGGTGAACAGAACAGAGAGACAGAACCATAAATTCTATATATAAACTTAGCTTAAGTCCCTGGCTGATCTCTAAACTGTATACGGGTAGTTTAGCAGCAAACTCCTAATGGCTCATCCAAAGCAAAAAGAACTGAATTAAAATTTCAGCCACTGCCCACTGCAGGGAGACAAAAATTTGCAGTTGAGTTCAGCCAAATTAACTGTTTGATAAGACAAATGAAAATCAATACTCCTCATAGGAATATAACTTTATCAAGAGTCCAGACAATATATCATGTAAAATTTCCAGGGTACAACCCAAAATTATTTGACATAAAAAAAAAGAAAATGTGACTCATAGTGAAGAGACAGTCAAGGGAGACTGACTTTGAGATGACCCAGAATTTGGAATTATTGGACAATAATTTTAAATCATCTATGATCTTCATGACCAACTAAAGACAGAATATATCAGCAGAAAAATAAAATCATAAAATTCAAATGGGAATTTTATGACTGAAAAATGTAGGCAACACAAAGTCACTGGATGGATTAAAGATGAAAAATAGTTAATCAATTTAAAGATAAATCAGTAGAAATATTCTAACGCAAAGAATGGTGATCTTAAAAAAACAGGTCTGGTTTCTCTGGGGGCTTGTTTTTGTTTTTGTTTATTTGTATGTTTGTTTGTGGACTGTAGCTAGACCATCTGGAGCCCCATTATAGGGACATTTCAGAACCCACAGCCCGACTGAGATTGGTGGGTTTACCCATAGGGGCTCTCAGACCACAGCTGGAAGGGGCTGGAGCTGGTTCACAGGCCATGTTAGGACCCACAGCCTGGATGGAGCTCTGTATGCGTATTACTCAATGCACGGGTAGGTGTGACTCCTGAGTCCCTTGGCATATGGTGCTGGTGACAGCAGCAAGACAAGTGGGGCTGTAGCTGAGTCCTCAGGGGTATGGGTTGTTTCTAGGTCTGTAGCCAAGATCACAGTTGGTGAGTCAGCAACCTGGGTATGGGCCTGTGTTCTCAAAAGGGTTCTCCTCAGTCTTAGACTACCCCAGGGTTTCAGGATTTCAAATGTGGATCCCAAAGTTCCCTCAAAGGTACTTTGTCCATGGATGAATGCCACATTACTATTATTCAGAGGCAATGTGGTGGTGGGGGTATCTTATTCTTATATCTTGCTGTCTTCACTCTCTACAAACTTGGTTTTTTTTATCTAGCCTTTCCTAGCTAGGTCTTCCCTTGGAAACAGAACCAGTAGGATATGTATATATACAGAAGGAGATTTATTATAAGAAATGGACTCATACGGGGTGCCTGGGTGGCTCAGTTGGTTGAGTGTCTGCCTTTGGCTCAGGTCACAGTCCCAGGGTCCTGGGATCAAGTCCTGAATTGGGCTCTCTGCTCAGTGGGGAACCTGTTTCTCTCTCTGCCTCTGCTTCTCTCTCTCTGTCTCTCATGAATAAATAAATAAAATCTTAAAAAAAAAAAAGGAAATTGACTCATACGATCATGGAGGATGGCAAGCCCAAATCTTCAGTGTGAGCCAGGAGCCTTGAGACATAGGAGAGCTGATGGTGCTGATGAAATCTAAAGCAGTCTGATAGAGAATTCCTTCTTGGTCTAGGAAGCTGGTCTTTCTGTTCTATTTGGACCTTCAATTGATTGGATGAGGCCCTCCCACATTATAGAGGGTGATTGGGTTACTCAAAATTCACCAACTTAAATGTTAATCCCATCCAAAAACATCATCCAGCTTGTCACACCAAATTAACCACCATATATGACAACCTATATCTTCACCGTTTTTAAGAGTCTTAGTGTCACCTAGCTAACAATATTTGCATTATTCCAAAGTCTGATGGCAGAGCAAGGGAAGAAACTCTGGGACCAGGTTCTCATCAAATAATAACTTTCTTTTCCCTGACGTTAGTTATACAAGATGACCATCCTAGGATGGTTATGCCACATTGACAAAATCAGATGGAAATGTAAGGTATTATCTGATCAGTTTTATCAATTTCAGCAACTTGTTCAGTTAATTAGAGGAAGAAGAAAATCATCTCTTTTCTCAAAGGTATGTCTTTTGGTTTAAATAGTTCATGTCACAGCTTTGCTTGATGGATACACCCATTTTGTTAAGCCATAGATCTTGTTAGCTAGATAGCTTCATAATTTTGTAGCTTTAGCTATCGTTTTTAGTGGGAAGACTATTTTCATGGGTCAAATTATTCATTCTAGGGTATGGAAGGCCAAAATTGAATCTGGTATTTTACAGTATGTGACCAAAATTTATATGGAAGAGATCTACATATTATACATACTATGCAAGTTGTTTTTTGTTTGTTTGTTTTGTTTTGTTTTTCTGTGCAATCTTCATAAAACTTGCTCCCCCCACCCCTTAAGTAATGTGGTTGGATTTAAGATAGGCTAATTCAATGAAAGGTTTACTTTCTTTCCTGAGAGCATCTGACACACTCACTCGGAGTGGCCAAATGCTGATGTGTTATTGACACTGCCGTGGAGCAGTGTAATCTGACTCATTTATCAGTTTTTGCTCAGGAGGACCTGGAAGTGAGCTAATTTAGAGACTGAATTATCTCTGGCCCTCAGAGCCAGATGGCAAGTTCCTGTGAAGGTGAGAAATATTGCTTCCAGGCATTATTGGAAAGTAATCTCCACACCTGCCACAGCCTATAGAGCAGACTGATAAAAACAGAATATTCTACATTCCTCCCACCAACCCATGGCCCCAAACAAACACACTACAGCCAGAATCAACTTCAGCACGAAATGTAGAAGTTATCAGTCCTTTTGCTTACAAGTCCCATTTGACCCAAACTCTCTCAAATACTGACTCTATACTTTCAAACAGGAGACTTGGGTTAGCTATCACTTTCCATCCAGGTGCTTAAGTAAGTCTTTTCTTTTTCTTGTCGTTATGAAACAGCATGGTCAAAAGCAGGGAAGAACGAAGAATGGGGAAAACACTCATGTGTTGGTTTACAGGAGTATTATTAAAGAGAAGGAATTACTTTGCTTCAAAGGAAGAGATTTAAAATACCTGTATAATGTTTCTAAAAGGGATAATGAAAGGTTTGACCAGAGTTCTACTTCTTGCACTGATGGGTTTCTTGACCTGCGTGTGCATATTCACACACACACACACACACACACACATCTTTGTAATATTGGATTCTATATATCTTGCCTGCCCCTTGGTGTTATTAAAGAGTGATTCATTCATTTTCTCACTTAATGACTGTGGTTGACGGGAGGGATGAAAACATGGAGAAGGTATGGTCTAGTTTCTGAAGGAATCCATCTTGGGAAAAGGATTAAATCATGTAATAATATGGACAGTAACTCATATTATTTAAGAAAGTTGTTATTGCACTAATACGTTTTCATAATTCGAGGCCTTTTATTTTCATCTAGAAAAGCCAAATATGGGCACATTCAGAATTATTGGAGCCAGATGGTTTATAGTAACATGTTGAGTTGACATTTTTCAGAGTTTTTCATAGTTCTATCCATAACATCTTATCATTTTTAACATGAATGTTTCTTATTATGTTCCTTTGGCTGTTTTGAATTAATAACAAAAACTTGCTAGAGGCATGGGAGAGCATGGGTTTTCAAGCCAGCCAGATTTGCCATTGACTCTTGGTTTCACCAGTGACCCTGGGAATATCACATAAACTCTCTGACCTTTATTGTCCTCATCTGTTGAATGGGGAGAACAATCTTTAATTCTTAAGGTGTTTTTTTTTTATAAGAGTTATCTATGATTCTGTATTTGAAAAGCACCTAAGAGGGTAAGTAGTTCTGTAAATGGCAAAAATAAATGGTGGTCTGATTTTGTTTCATATAAAACCTGACTTTCTCAAGAAGGTCTTAAATTTTTTTAAGATTTATTTATTTATTTGAGAAAAAGGGAGAGTGGGTGAACAGGGAAAGGGGCAGAGAGAGGGGGAGAGAATCTTAAGCAGACTCCCCGCTGAATGAAGAGCCAGATGTAGTGCTCTATCCCAGGGCCCCAAGATCATGACCTAAGATGAAATCAAGAGTCAGACACTTAACCAACTGAACTACCCAGGTGCCCCTTAAAATTTTTTTTAATTTAAATTTTAGTTAGTTATCATACAGTCAATATTGGGTCTTAAATTTTTTAAAAAGCTATCTATGAATGCCCTAAGAGATTTTTGTCATAATAAATAAAGAAGTCTAGAAAGTCATTCATATGACATCCTTCTCAGCCTGGGAGGGCAAAACAAAATGTTAAATCCAACAAGGGGATGAGGACTTCAGGCTGCTGCTATTTTTTTCCTTCCAAGAGGGATAGCTCTTAATCAGAGTGCATTCTCCATTCAAAATAATCTGTGAAGACTGGCATGAAAATGCAGATTCCTAATTGAACAAAGACAATTATTTCCAGATTGAAGTACAGTGGTGAATAGCTCTGTGCTCCAATTATCGTCAGACTTTTATTTCAAATGGGAGGCTGAAATCACAGATGAGTTAGCCTTAATTGGGAGAAATGGCTGCAATTGTACTTTTAATACCCTACTGTAACATCGTCTATGTAGGTCACCTTTTCTCATGGATACATGACAGTGCCCTGCATATGTCCGTTTGGGGCAGCAAACTGTAATGGCGAAAGGGATAGCCTTCTCTCAAACAAAGGTACAAGCACACAGAAGTTACTCAGAGCCAGAAAATGGTAAAGCTTTTAAATAAAGGAATCAAAGAGTACATTATTATGACTTTATGTAAGATCACAGACTAACGTGAAAACCTAACTCAAGATAGTAGTTCAAGCAACATTTTCCTTGATCTTGACAATTCTTTCATAATATATCCACTTAAAAACTATCAGAAGATAGCCCAGCCATTGAATAGATGGGCTCCCCTCCAAATTAGGGCAGGTCTAACAGATGAAGAAAAGATGATTGGGAAAAAAAAACAAAACTGAAAAGAAGGATATACAAAGTCCATGCTTCTCAAACAACCAGCGAGCGCTAAAGGAGTCTCTGCTGAATGGCTGAGTTGGAAGTGGTGATGGGTTGGGAGAGATGAAGGTATAGAAACTCTTACTGATGATTCCTCCCCTTAGGTTCTTCTTTCCCTCCAGCTGGGTACTCTAGACTGGGACATGGGCAACCACATCACCAACCATCATGAATCCTTTGCATTTGTGTAGATATTCCCAGGTTTCAAAGGGATTTCATAAACTGCATTTCATTTGATCTTCATCCCTCCAACCTAGGTGTGGTGGATATTACCATCTCATTACATGAATGAAGAAACGGGCCCAGATCCTTGCCCAGAACGAATGAGTGTAGAGCTGGGATTAGGACCCAGCCTTCGATTAATGCTAACTAACTCCAATGTATAACATGTCACTGGAGGAATTGCAAATGACTTCAACACCTTAGCCTGGGGACCAAAACATGCCACTATTTATGGAGCCAGAGAAACAACAATAAAAATACCTTGGCTGTCTGTTGTCTTACTTCCATTAGCATTTACAATTAGCAAGATATTTATTGTGAGCCCCCTTTTGCAGATGTGACAACTTGGGCACACAAAGGATAAGTGACTCTTCTAAAGTCGTACAGTATTTAAATGCTAGAGCTAGACCCAAACCCAGATCCAGGTTTTTACCTCCATCCCTTCTGGGGCTGTTCACAGAATTTGTTCATACATTCAACAAAAGTCACAGCAGCAGACAAAATAGAGCCAAACCCCATGCCCCTATAGAGCTTACATTCTAGTAGGATAAACAGACAATATACAAGATAAGTAAAAAGATACTGTGTATTTGAGGATGGTACGTGCTATAGAGAAAATAAAGCTGGAAAGGATTTGCTGGGGACAGAGAAGTTCCAACTTTAGATTGGGTGGCCCGTGGAGGCTCTTTGAAAGGTGGCATTGGAGCAAAGACCCGAAGATGGAGAGGCAGTGACTCTGCAGGTGTCTGCATTTAAAGCAGAGGGGGGAGCAAGCAGTCCTGAGCTTACACTTGCCTCTCTTGTTCAAGGAATAGCACAAAAGGTAACATGGCTGGAGCTGAGTGGGCAAGAAGCATAGTAATAAGGGAGGAGGGTCTGGGAGGTCAACTAGAGCTGGGCCTCAGGCCTACATGTGGGCTTTTCTGATGGAAAATGAAAGCTTATGGAGGGTTTTGAGTAAAAGATATCATTAGCTGACATGTCAAAAAAAAAAGAGAGAAAGAGAGAAGAAAAGAAATAGCTCCAGGTCTGTGCTGGGAATAGATTGAACCAAGGTCCAGGACAGAAGCAGGAATGTCAATGAGGAGAATAATAATAATATAATAATAATAATAATAATAATAATAATAATAATAATAATAGGCAAAAGATGGTAATTGGTTCAGGTTAGGGAGATGGTGAGAAATGGTCAGAAAGGTGAGAAATAGGTCTGGCCTTACCCCTGTTGCTGCTTCTTACCTTGGTTGCTAAGTATCTTGGAGATACTGAGTTGGAAAAAGCTCTCAATAAAATGCTGTGGCCAGCAGCAGTGGGAGAGAACCTGCTGTGAGGAGTGGAGTTAGCTGACAGCCCTCAGCTGCTGAGCCTTCATGATCCACTATGGGGCTCGCTCACTGGGGCTGCATTCTCCCCAGGCTGCTCCCAGCCAGTGACGGAACCCAGCAAAGACAAAGGAGCCAGGTTCCTGCCTGAGGCCGACTCCTCTCACACAGTCTTTGCTCTGGGTGGAGACTTCCTCAGGGCTGCATTGCAGTCCAAGATGCTTCCTGCCTAATCCTCCTTCCTCACCTCTCTCCTTTTGCAGACATCACCCCTGCATTGCAGTCTGAAGGTCTTCCCACCCGTTCCCATTCCCTCTCCCCTATATCTTTCATAGGGATTCCCCCCAGTAAATCTCTTGCACTTTTTTTTTAAGATTTTATTTATTTTATTTTAGAGAGAGAGAGTGGGGAGAGGGGCAGAGGGAGAGGAAGAGAAACTCAAGCAGACTATGCTGAGCACAGACCCAGGTGGGGGCTCGATTCCAGGACCCTGAGATCATGACTTGAGCTGAAACCAAGAGCCAGATGCTTAACCAACTGAGCCACCCAGGTGCCCCTTTCTTGCAACTTAAGTTCCACTTGGCATCTGCTTCTCAGAGGACCCAAACTGACACAAATGACCTCTCTTATCAGCCCTAAATTTCAGTAGTTCTGTCTTTCTCTCTGCTGAGGTTCTTGGAGCCCCAAATAGCATATCCAATTGTTTGTTCTAGCCAACAGCAAATGTGATATGACTAATAATAATCGTGAATATAAATTGAGCTCTTACTGTGTGCCAAAACTGTGCTACATGCTTTACATGGAATATATGTTTTTAATCTTTATTACAACCCAATGAGGAATGTACTATTTTCTGTAAGAGAAACTTTGTTTAGAAAGGGTAATGGATTTACCCAAATTCAAACAACTTGTAAATGAGGGAGTTACCATTAAAGTTTATCAGCTTAGGTATAGAATCTAAACTCTTGCTACTGTATCAATCTTAGGACCAAGTCTTCCTGCTGATCTGACCCACTGGCTTCATGCTTCTTGGCTACTTGATGCCAGTCTCCAAATATCAACAAAAGATTTTGACCAAACTTGTTCTTGGTACTCAGCAAGAAATTAGGGTACCATCCTATGGTTAGACCTCCAGCCAACTTCCCAGGGTCACACAATTTCACTTCTCTGGAAGAGAACTATTCTCATTTCTCTGCAAATATTAGTCTAATGCCTAGCTAGTGTCTTTGTTACCATATTTCATCATTAATCTTTCATTAATTTTAAGTAACAACCATTTTATAAATTATCATGGGGTATGGAGAAAAGCACTAAATTGAGATCAGAAGACCTGAGTTCTGGTCCCAATTCTAACACTAAGATAGTTCAAGACGTTTCAGTTGCAAATCACAAAACTCCATCTGAACTAGCCAAAGCAAAGAAAGATTTGTAGTCCAAACAGGTAAGTTCAAAAGGTGGCTCTAATTTCATACATGACCATCCAGGGATTGAAATAACAGCATTAGGACTCTGTCTCTCTCAGTGCATCAATCACTTCTGTCTACCACTGTCTGGCTTTATTCTTGGTAGACCCATTTTATTTGACAATAAACATGGCTCTCCTTAACTTCATGCTACATTTTCCTTAACACTGCAGATCACAAAAGAAGAGAAAGTGTCTCTCAGTGTTCACACAGATCCCCAAATAAGAACTTGATTTGCCCTGTTTGGGCAGGTGCTTGACCATGAACGAGTCATTGAGTTCAGGATGATTATATATTCTCATGGACCAGCCTGAGTCATGAGTGCATCTTTGCAGTAGGGGATGAGGAACCAAGTAATGAGGCAACCTGTCAGTGAGAAACATGTATTTCTGCAATAAAAGTGAAAAGGATGCTGGGCAAGTAAATGTAACAAGTCTATACAACAACCCCCAAAGGTCTTCGGAATATAATACACATGCATGCTCCTTCCCAAGATAGGCAACACCAAACCTCATCTATTTGCCACATCCAGCTCAAAGTCCCAAACTTCTGGGTGATATGCAGTCTTCTTCATCAGGTCCAGATGTAAAACTAAAAATAAGTTATCTGACACCATGTATGTCTTCCCTTACCACATACATACATACAGAACACTCAGTACACAATGATGAAATAGGGACAAGCTACTTGCAACAAAGAGCCTTCATTCAAGACAGAGAAGGATGGTAAGCCAGCAGCCTCTACTCTTCACCTGTGATGAAACCCTTGAGCTGCTATTGGAAAAAGTTCTTTGATTTGATCCCAGATGTAAGTTCTAGGATCTATTTCCTTTCAGCCAGTTCTAAGTGTCAATAACCAAAACCAAAGTTCTTTCCTAGACATGTATTTAAAGCCTGTTTTATTTATTTGTATCTACCTCTCTCTTCCTCTCAATTCAACATTGGCCAACTGGAGGCCATATCAAACAATAACCAGTTTGAATTCTACTATAAACCCAAATCCTTTAAGTTAACTGCAAAATCTCTGGGGTCTTTTTTCATTTAACATCTTTCTGTTATTTCCTGCCATTTAGGGTCGAGAAGTAGATGACACTTCATCTCTATGAGGCTCTCTATTTCTAAATCCTTTCTCTGTTTTCTTTCTTTTCTTTGAAATTCTTGCCTGAGTGCATCTCTTTCTTGGAGTCCTTAGAATATACTCAGAATCCACTAACACACACTAACATCTGTCTCTTCCAATTTCTTTACCTGAAGATACAGACTTCAAAAGTATTTCTTCTGACTTTTGTTGCTGAAGGGAACAGTTCAATCAAGTGTTTTCCTATAACATTCAGGATCTCTGGAAGCTCTGTTTTCTCACCATCTGACAACCAAATACTAAGCCATTGCCATATATTTTAGATTTAGATTACAACATGACACACCTCAAGTATTAGTAGGGCAAGCTACATTGCTATGACCAATACATCTAAAATAAATATAAAGATTTATTTCTTATTTATATGCTAGTCTGGGGGGGGTCAATATTCCTAGTTTTTGGGTGACTCTCCTCCATATAGTCTTTCAGGGACCCAGATTCTTTAGGTTATTTTCGTCTCATAGATCCGTCATCCCTTGAAGCTCTGCTATCATCTTTGTTCAGTCAATAGAATGGGAAAAAAAGAGCACGAAGGACCTATGCACTTCTTAAGAACTTTGGCTCAGATGTGGCATATGTCATTTCAACTCACATTCCATTGACTAGAATTTAGTCATTAGGACTCATTTAACTGCAGAAAAGACTGGAAAATGTAGTCTAGTTATATGGCCAGAAGAAAAGGAAACAGATTATTGGTAAACAACTAGGAATCTCTGTTGTGCTAAGTAAAAAAAAAGTGTGTCTAAAGAGGGGGAGTGTTTAACTCTGCCAGTTGAAGCTCAGGGACTACAGATATAAGTATATATATTTAGTCATTCAGATGACCAAAATGTATTTCTAATATATATTTGGTCATCATCCACAGATCCTGGCTCATAGCTCTCAAATCCCTTGGAATTTCCTGATTAATAAAAATAACAGAGGTATCTTTTGTTATAATATTTGGTCTCTTGTCCTCAGTTTATGGCTTCATTTTATGGTTCTGTTTATGACTTCAGAGCCATATAGGTAAAATGGATATCTTGTTATTCATAACTAGCCCTTTCCCACAATAACTGGGTTTATGAGGATGAGATTAACTTTGGAAAGCACCTAAAGATGGAGGCTGGTTGCCAGGGGAACCAACCATGATTAGAGGGTTGGAACTTTCAATCCCACCTCCTGATTTCTAGAGGTTGAGTCAAACACCAATAACCAATGAGATAATCAGTCATGCATCTGTAATGAAGTCTTTCATGAAACCCCAAAAGGGTGGGGTTTGGAGAGCTCTTGGTTTGTGAACATATGGAGATACAGGGGAAAATGGCGTACCTGGTGAGGGCATGGAAGAGGAGTGACCTATGCATCTCTGCCATCTTGATGTTTCTGAGTTATATCTTTTTACAATAAACTGGTGATCTAGTAAGTTAAATATTTCTTTGAATTCTGTGAACTGTTCTAATGGGGTCATTGGACCCTCTAATCAGTCACAGGCTTGTGACTGGCATCTAAAGTTGGGGTGGGGCTGAGGCAGTCTTGTAAGAATGAACCCTAAACCTATAGAATCTGATGCTATATCCAGGTAGATAAAGTCAGAGTTGAGTTGATTTGTAAGATACCTAGTTGGTGTCAGAGCACTGCTTGTTGTATGCATGGGGACCCCCTGACACACACACACACATGTTGGAACTGGGTCTAGAAACCCAATTTAGTTGGTACCAGTGAAGTGGGACTTGCTAGAACGGCCCTGCCTGGCTCACAGGAACATGTAGTTTGTGAAGAAAGGATGAAAGGATGGAGAATGAAGAGATCTGTGATTCCTGGGTGAGCACGGGGTCACCCATGGTATAGAGCAGCAGTTGTGCTACACTCAGTTGCTAAAGGCAAGAGTTACCACTGGAATTTATAGATGGATCCACCTCCTGGGGAGTTGTTTCCCTTGATGCATGAAGAAATGAAAACTAATGAGAAGAAGACAAGTATTCTATCCCTTGGTTCCTGTTACCTTTAATACCTAAAGTAAAAGTAAAAGAGAAAGCTCGGTTGGACCTTGATGCCGGACCAAACTCAGATTTCAGTGAGTCTGAGATTTGGCCACTAGCCTCAAAACTGCGCCCCCAAAGGAAAAATTATGCAGAGACAGCAGAAAAAACCTCTAAGATCTCTAGTTACCAAGAAGGTAGTGATGTGGGCAAAGGGCAAAACCAAGAAACTGTTGAAACCAAAACCTGTAGAATGATAGAGTTATTCTATTTTGGGGATTGGTAACATTAGCTTCCTGAAGAACTTTTACTGAAATGGATTCTGAGGGTAACAAACCTGGGGGTTGTGTCTTTAGTTTTGAATGCTGTCCCTAGTTTTGAGTGGAAGAGCATGTTTAGGTTAATTCAGGACCCACAGTTCGCTATGGAACAATCACGGATGGCTATATGTGGTCCAGACACACAGGAGGTCATTTCTGAAGGAACAGCCAGTCTGGTGGACTGGCTAAAAGCTACTGTAAGGTCTGTTTATCCTGAGAAGGGAGACTGTACTTCTCCCCCATGAATGCCAAGTGGAACACACCTGATAGAGCAGCTGATATGCTTCATATGCAAGCCATGTGGGACTGGCTTTATATTCACCCACTGAATATGCCTGCAACCCCTGTCATGGTGAATGCCTCTTTCACAGGGACAGCCCATATAACCTTACTGTTGCAAAACCAAAAAAACTACTCAGAAAGCCTTAACAAATTCTGTACCTCAGCTTCCCCTCCTGTGTCTTACAGATGTTAATGAAAACATTAGGTTAATTAACAAGAGGATGGGAAGCAGTCTGAGGGGAAAGTCAGGGGACTCTTCCCAAGAAGGTGGAGGCTTTTAAAAGGTTATTAAGAAATAAAGGTAAATAAATCAAATATTGATAGGATCAAAACAAAGAGGAAACAGAAAGGGGAGTCACAGGACTCATCCCAGCAGGATTGAAATCTTTAGATGGTTATTAAGAAATGGGATGAATAAAACAGACATTGATGGGGTTAAAACAAAGGTTTTAATTCAGCACTACATAAGATTAGGAGTCCCAAAAGGACCTTATACAGATTCTCCAACCTTACAAGGTCCCCAGCAAGTCCTCTCGATTTACCCCTGCTTGGAGAAATTTTAAAAGCCAGAAAGGAGAGATTACTATGAGAAACCTGACCAGCAAGTGGGCAGCGGTTAAGCAGGTTAACCAAATTAAAGATGTACAAAAGGGTCAGGGTCTCTTGGCTCATCCTCTCATTGGGGACCCAAGGTCTTTTGCACAAGAGTGACTAAAAATGATCAGGGGGTAGAGAAGAGAAGTTTCCAGGGCTCCTTGATATGAGTGTCCTTTGAATTGTGGTAACAAAACCCATTGGTGAAGCCCTGACTCATGCACGATGAGATTGAGAGAACATAGAAATTTAAGGGTTGATAAGATTATAAAAGTTGGAATGTTTAAACAGGTTCTGTGTAAAGAAGTTCTATCTCTCTTACCTGATTGTCTTATGGGAATGGACATTGTATCTCAGTGCAGAACCTGTCCTCTA
The DNA here is from genome assembly GCF_011800145.1 of Mirounga leonina. Classification (NCBI taxonomy): domain Eukaryota; kingdom Metazoa; phylum Chordata; class Mammalia; order Carnivora; family Phocidae; genus Mirounga; species Mirounga leonina. The sequence goes on from NW_023270739.1 coordinate 15,381,968, forward strand.
CACAGTGTTGTCAAACAGAAGACAAGGAAATCTAGACATGCTAAACGGGAACTGTAAGATTGCCTGAGCCCGCACAGTGAGAACAGAAGCTGGAGTGCTGGTAGGAACAAATTCTCTGTGTGATAGCCCTATGTGGAGCAGTGCATGTGACTTTTGACAAAAGCTGTTGTCACCTCCCAACAATGACTACTCGCTCTTTGGACTAGAGAGTTTCCATTTGAGGGACATTTCCCACCTTGCTATCAGATGTTAATTGAAGATACTCCAATGACTGAAGGACAGAAAATGATCTTAATATCTGAAATAGTCATAATGTCTAAGATGATGTCAGAGAAACACCCTAATGAGGATAGCTGTGCCCAGAAAAGTTCCATATAAAATGGAAATGATTTTTCTAGGATCATGCTGCTTGGGGATTGTAAGGAGATACTCATGAGCAGGGAGCCCCTTTTCCCCTAGGACTGTCTCTGAAACTGCATGAGTTGCTGCTGGATTCTAGCATCAGTTGGGCAGTGACCTAAAAACATCTCTTGACTGATCAACAAAGAGCTGCTTGGCTGAATGGACAACATCCTGTTTGGAAGTCCACCACTTCCAAATCAAAGAAGATAAAAACAAATCAACTCAGTGTGTTGAATTGCAGGTTGTTTTCCTAGAATGGATAGAGGAACTGAGCAGTGGTAAAAGCCACCATGTTTGGAATTTTTACTGATTCATGGGCAATAACCTGGCCATATGGTCAGGCAGGAGGACAATGGAAACCCAGCCTGTTAAAGGGACGCCTGTGTGGGGCACAACCCTATGGAAATTTGAGGGTGCTTTAAAATAGGACATGTCAAAGCCCATCAGAAGGACTCCTTCCAGGTTTGGAAGGTGACTGGGACAAGTAAGCAGACATCCTTGTGTACACACTTGAGGTGACCACCTGGGTTCATGCAAAAAGTGGACATTGAGGGTCTGCAGCAATGCAGAGATGGGTGAAACTAGACACCCCTCTTGCACTCACTGAGGTATGAAATGCCAATAAGAACTGTTCTGTCTGCCAATAAATAGGTAGAGACGTCTTTTGTGCAAAAAAGTGGTTTTATTAAAGCACGGGGACAGGACCCGTGGGCAGAAAGAAAGAGCAGCACTGGGGTCATGAGGAGTGGCATATTATATACTTTCAAGTTGGGAGGGGGTTAGGGATAACCTAAGTCTCTAAAAAACTTTGGAAAGAAGGTTTCCAGGACCCTGAGGGGGCTAGCTATTGTTGGGAAAGTGTCATTTATTACTGTATAATAAAACCTTAGTCATTAGACCCTTCAGATATATATCAGTGGGTCATATGCTTGGGGGGATGATTGCCAACATATATCTTGGGGGAGTTAGAGATAAAGGAAGTTTCCAAAGGAATTTTTATATGTTAAAGTAGACTTACAGCGTCCTGGGGGTTGACCTAAGATTGCCTTTTGCCCTTAGCAAAATATCAATTTCGAGGCAGTTGAATTCCTAGAGGAATGTCACTCTGCCTGTTTCAAGGTCTTGTCCATGGGAATTGTCAGCAGCTAAGTAAATAGGTAGTAAGGAAATTTAATAATTTTTCTTCTTCCTCTTCCCACATCAGAGTACACTTTATAGCCCATAATGTCAGGCAATGGACAGAGATATTCTTCTCAGAATACTAGTTTGATAGAGAATTGAAATGGGTAATTGTAATATTGGTTGTCTTAAGTGGGGGCGGGTGGAATAAAGGCACGAAGGGCTAGCTTACACACCTTCATGTGTGGATGCACACACTTACCATGAGTGTCCCCACTGGATAGATTTCCATGTTTTTCTGATGGATCTTGGGAAGGGGGTGTGGGAAAAGTGCTGATATTCCTTCTCCCCCATATCACTTCAACATTTTTTCCCCTACCTGATGCAGCGGTCATAGGACCAGGGCTTCAAGGACAAGGGCTATAAGCATGGATGATTCCTAAGCAGGAAACTGTCACTATATTTTTTTTAATTCAATTAGTCAACATATAGTACATCATTTGTTTCAGATGTAGAGTTCAGTAACTCATCAGTTGCATATAACACCCAGTGCTCATCACATCATGTGCCCTCCTTAATGCCCATCACCCAGTTACCCCATCCCATCCACTTACCTCTCCTCCAGCAACCCTCAGTTTGTTTCTATAGTTAATAGTCTTTCATGGTTTGTCTCCCTCTCTGATTTCTTCCCATTCAGTTTTCCCTCCCTTCCCCTATGATCCTCTGCGCTATTTCTTATATTCCACATATGAGTGACTATGTTTTTAACCTTTATGTCAGAATTCCTAAGAGCTGGCAGGATGTGCCTTCACTTCCTGAGGCAGAAGTGAGGCTAACAATGAATGCAGCCCTATTGCCTGGTGGTAAAGATAGCCTTCTAGTCCTGCTCCCATGTAACCTGATCCTATCTGAATAGAAGTGGATGAGGCAGAGGCACTTGCTAGACTAGAACTACTGCCTGTGATCTAGACTAGCACAATGACCAAACCTAATGTCCCTTTCAAAGGTGGAAGAGTTTGGGTATAAATATAGAGAAGGAAAAGAACAGCTAAATAAATGGGTTATGTAATAAGGGAAATCCACTATTAGGGTAACACCTTGAAAGACGCTCAGAGCAAGAGATGATGTTGTCTCTTAGCTCAATTATACCAGATCCCTGAAATGGTGAATCCATTTTTGCCAAGACCACTCCTGCTTTTAGAATCTGACAAGATCAGATGTAAGGCTGCCAGCCTAACTTAAGTGCACCCTGGAAGACATATTCATATGGTGTGGCAATGAACTAGATAGTCTTTAATAACTGAATGGGATTCTAGTAATGTGCTAGTATGATTGTTTTTGTTATAAGGGATCAAGGGATGGACTATAATATTGTAATTTATTATAAAAAATATATATATTTGGTCTTTGTCCATGTTTCTGGCACATAGTTCTCAAAATCCTAGGGATTTCCTAAGTGCAATGATAAATGTGTCTTTTCTTATGTTAATTAGGTGACTTTGGGAAAGAACCTACGGATGGGAGATGGTTGCCAGACATGTGATTAGAGGGTTGGAACTTTCAGTTCCACCCTCTGGACTCTGGAAAGGGGTGAATGACTGGAAATGGAGTTGTCACCAATGGTCAATGATTTAATCAGTCATGTCTATGAAATGAAGCCTCTATAAGAATCTAATAGGATGGGGTTTTGGAGAGCTTCTGGGTTGGTAAACACATGGAGATCTGGGAGAGTAGTGCATTCAGAGAGGCATGGAAGCTCTGCCCTCTCCCCATACTCCTCTTATGCATTTCTTCCATCTGGTTGTTCTGAGCTTTTATAGTAAACTGGTAGTCTAGTGAGTAAATGGGTTTCTGAGTTCTGTGAGCCACTCTCAAAAATTAATTGAACCCAAGGAGGGGGTCCTGGGAACCTTGGATTTAAATCCAGATGGTCAGAAGTAGGGGTAACAACCTGGACTTGTGATTAGCATCTGAAGTTCAAGGAGGGTGTTGCCAGAACCCCCCAATCTATAGCACAGGTGATAACCTGGGTTTAGAACTAGCATCTGAAGTTTGTGTATAGGGGGAGCAGTCTTGTAAGAATCTGATGCAGCGCCTGGATAGATAGTGTCAGAATTGAGTTGATTTATAGGACACCCAGCTAGTATCAGAGCATTGCTTGTTGTATGTGTGGGGAACCCCCACCCCAAAATTGAAATTGGTCAGAACTTCTTTCGGGACCGGATAAGTTAAGAGCTGATATATAACCGATTTAGATGGTGGTGATTTGAATGCAAGTTTCTGTGAAATTAACAAGATACTAGCTGGCTTGCCAAAACCTGAGAAATAAGAAAGCAATGGAGGCCTCAAATGTAGTCATCCCTTTCAAGACCCTTGGATAAGAAGGGCAGGAAAAAGCTGGATAAAGTGAGGTGGGGGTAGACAGAGGATTTTCTTTTTTTTTTTTTTTTTCATTGAAAGAACTCAAGTATGTGTAAATATTGATGGGGAAGCTACCAACAGAGAGGGAAGTATTTGTAATTCAGCAAAGAAGGGAGGATAACGGATGGTGTAAGGACCCCAAGAAGGCAGCAGTAGGCTTCCAGAATGAGTCATTTCACTTGCTCACTCTTACTCCCTTCCCATTCTTACACTTGCTCTCTTTTATACACATTTTCCTTGCAGTTCTGGGCACAAAGTATACAAAGCTTCCCATGTCAGATGAGAAAAGAATGAAAATAATGGTTATTTTCACTTTACAAATGTTTGCAACAAATTTGTCACTGGCTCCTCCTCCTGCTAAAACATGCACCAAATATGAAAATCAAATTAACACTTCCTAAAGATGTCATGTTATATTACAAGAATCCCTTTTACTGAGCATCTGCTATACTATATGCAAGGTACAGAGCTAAACATTATCTCATGGATCTTCCCAATAATTCCATAAGGAGGATATTATTAGCTTTAATTTTTACAGATGGGGGAACTTGGCTCCAATGAGCTTGATATAGAATCAGTCATCAATCAGTACAGGGAACAGTACAGGGAATCTTTTTATCTTAAGCAGAAAGAGATTTCATTTAGAGATCTGATTACTTAGTAAATCGTTTAGTGTATCAGTTGAAGAGAAATTTAGGCTGGGCCTCCAGGACTGACTCCCAGAAAATTGGTGCCAAGGAAATGGCAATGTTTTCCACATCCTCTGGAACTGTTGATTCAAGAACACACTAGGGTGGTTATAATGGAGAAAACAAGAGGCCACCAATGCCACCACAATTTAACATCCAGAAGCTAAATTAGACATTGGGATGTTGCTTCAGAAAAACTAAAAAAAAAAAAAAAAGCCCCCCAGGATTTTTTTTTTTTTTTTGCCTCCCACCAACAAAAAATGTAAGTTCTGTCTCACTTTCACATTCCAAATCTCACACATCTAAATGGCGTAATTTAATTTGCATCCAAAAAAGATCTTTAAGGGAGTCTGAGAAATATAGTGTTGAGCTTTCCAGCCACTATATTACCAGAAAGTACAGAACATAAGGTTGAAATGGATGCTGAGGTCCAATTCACTGTCAATGCTAGAGATGGTTATCAATAACCTAGGATTAGAACAAAATCTTTTTACTACTTTCATGTTTTCTCTAGGTAAGTCTATGGAAGAATTTCCCAATCTGGAATTGTGCAACATTGTTCTGCAGGATATTAATAGTTATGCCATAAAAATACATTTGGGAAGCCCTAGTTTATCCTAAGCAAAAACATGCTTCTTTACTGCAGGACTTCTTGGAATCTTTGATAGGTAATTAGGTTATCTTACCACAGTAATGTTAAGTAACTCACTTCATAACTTGATGGTTTAAAACAATATTATTTATTATTGCTCAAAATGCTCCCAGGTGGCTAGATGGTACTGCAGATCTTGCTGGGCTTGTCCACATATCTGGGAATTGGCTGGTTGTTGACACCTCTTAGCATGGCCTCTGCCATGATGACCATATCAACTTGGTTCTGTTCTGTGTGTGGCATCTTCCAGCAGGCTAGCTGGAAGAGCAAGGGAAGGAGCAAACAGAATGGAAAAGCACAGCACATTGAGTCTGCTAACATTCTGTTATCCAAAGTGAATCACATAGTCAAACAAAGGATGGATCAAGGGTCAAGGGAATGTACTCTAACTTTTGATGAAAGGACCTACAAAGTTCTGTTGTAAAGGACATGGATGTAGGCAGAGCTGAATATTTGGGGGCATTGATGCAAGCACTCTACCATGATATGCTAGTATGCATTGTATTTCTTTAAAAGAGGGATAATATATAAAGCATTTTCCAAACTTATATGACTAGGGAATACTCCTTTATGGAGAATCTCCTGGGAACACCGATTTTGGAAAAACAAAATTATTGCAAAGTTACCTTGTACACATTTATTTATTTATCATAGCCCTTTCCCCAAACACATATCTACATTTTAAGAAAAACAAGAAAAACCTGTTTCCCTTAAATGATTTACATTATATTCTTTGGACTTGGAGAGTACCATGCTGGGGAGCCACACTATCTGCTACCAAGAGGTAGCAGATATTCTAGGTGAAAGGCATTTCCTATAATAAAAGGTTAAATCTGGGGTGCCTGGGTGGCTCAGTTGGTTAAGCGACTGCCTTCGGCTCAGGTCATGATCCTGGAGTCCCTGGATCGAGTCCCGCATCGGGCTCCCTGCTCGGCAGGGAGTCTGCTTCTCCCTCTCCTGCTCCCCCCTCTTGTGCTCTCTCTCTCTCTCTCTCACTCTCTCAAATAAATAAATAAATAAAAATCTTAAAAGGTTAAATCAAAAGAGCAGAGATGGTTTAGACCAGGAAATAAAGTATCTAGTGTAGAGGCATGTTATGGGTTGAAGTGTGTCCCCCCAAGAAAAATAGGTTGGAGTCCTAACTCCCAGGTAAGAATGTGACTGTATCTGGAAAGGGTATTTGCAGAGGTAATCAAGTTAAGATGTAGTCTTTAGAGTGTGCCTTAATCCATTATGGTGTCCTTATAAGAAGAGGAAGTTTGGACAAACATAAATATAGGAAGAATGCCAGGTGAATATGAAGATGGCCATCTACAAGTCAAGGAGAAATGCCTGAAACAGGTACTTCTCTCACAACCCTTGGAAGAAACCAGCACCTACTGACACCTTGATTTCAGACTTCCAGTCTCCAGAACCGAGACAATAAGTTTCTGTTGTTTAAGTATCCAGTTTGCAGGGCTTTGTTATAGCAGCCCTAGAAAAAGAATGCAGGGTGTCTGTTGTTTTTTCCCTGCCTATCATCTATTCCTCCTGTGGTTCTTTTGGGGAACCTCTCCTCCACCACTCTCAGTCTGGATCTGACCCAATCCATAGCTCCAAGAGTTAGCACAATCAATCAGGGTGTCCATACTGACTGGTTAGTGAAAACAGGCTGGGGTTTTTGCCGAAATCTTTATCAGGAATTGCTATGCTGATAGGATGTAGCCTGAAGCTAGTAGTGATCATCTTGCTAGTGTGAGGGGATACCCTTCTTGAGACTCTGGCCAATGCAGATAAAATCCAATTGAAGAGATGAGGACAAAAAGAGTTCTGATAATATATAATTTGAGCACCAGAATACAACTATTCCTGAAGGTGCATATTCTTCTACTTTTCTCTATATGACCAACAGCTTCTCTTTCCTTTGGATTTGATTTGGGCTTTTTTCACTAGCAACTGAAAGAGTTCTGATTAAATGCCTCTTGACCTACTCTAATCATATTTTTCTTTGCTTCTTAACCCCATCCTGAATTCTCCATCCAGGAGGTCCTCCCCTTTGCACCTGTGAAGAAACTTCAGTACAGAGATGAGAGTTAAGCAGCCTATTTATACACTTCTTACCTTCCTTAGTCTACATGAAATGTGAAAGAAAACATAATCCTAATCTGCTCTTTTGTAGACTCCCCTCTTCCCTTTAAGCATACATTCAACTTCAGTTAGAGAAAGACTTGCTTTAAAGTATCAAGAACACTTTGAAAATCAAAGTATCAAGAACACATGAGAAAAATTCAGATCTTGGTTAATTTTATCACTCATTGTTAAGTAATATTAAGTGAGTAATTAAAATTGAGAATGGAATACCAAAAATGAATGGAAGTGAACAAGATTAACTAAAGACCTGGTGTTCCCAAACATGCTTCATTCTTTTAGAGTAAAAATATGAATTTGGAAATAAAGATTGTATAAGTAGAATGCATACATAATTTTACTTTTGATCATGAAATGATATCTATGGGGCAAGAGATGGAACCAAAATGTGCTGAGCTGTCTGTGGTCCTGAAAATGGTTATTAAAAACATGGATACTTTTTGTTATTTATTTTTATTATAAGTAATAATGAGACATTTTTCCATAAAGACAGAATGATTCTTAAAGATTTCTCAATAGAGGCAGATAATTTAATCCATCTTCATTGACTTTACTCCTAATCAGATAAATTAATGGAGGAAATTGTTTTTCTTATTCTGGCAGATAGTTTTAAATTACTATAATATACAACTAAAAAATAATAATAAATACAAACAGGAAAAAAATCATTAAACAGAAACTAGAATGCCTAATCTTCTTGGTCTTAATTATGTTTTTCTTTGTAAGAAAAACATCCAACTCTTATCAAAGCTTGAATATTGCCACATAATCTTCTTTGTTAGATTTTTTTCCCAATATTTATAAACAAGAGCCTTTTCACAATTATGTTGTTTCTTTTTATCATGAATACTTGAACAAATAAATGTAGTTTTATATTCTTGATGCTTCTTCTATTTGCAGCACATTTTAGAGTTTGGTTTGTTGTGTTTTGGGTTTTATTTTTATTCATTTATTTTTTTACTGTTAAAGTTAGAGGGAAATGAAGTATTTCTGTAGTATGAGTATCCACCTTGGTCCCTGAGCTTTCTATAATATGGCTTTCCACAGGGTGGAGGGCAGAAGTATGCCTGTGAAGAAGGTATTGCCCTCTCAAATTATCAGTGAGGAAAGCTGAGGTTCTTAGCACTTAACATTGTACAATAAATAAGTGGCAGGATCCAAACTTAACACTGTCTGGCTTCATGTCTGCGATTAACCTTTCTCAAGCAGTCTTCCTGTTAATTTACCAATATAGTATGCTCTTGCTTACTTTGTACTTTGTGCCTCTTTTCCGTCATTGTAAGGGTGTGTTTTATCTCCACAGCCAGACAGTAAGCTCCTAAAGACCTCAACTCTTGCTGTATCTTCTTTGATAAAGATAAGCCATGCAGCCTGTGGTCAGAGCATGGGCTTTGCAATTGGAGAGGCCAGGTTTCAAAGTGTGGATTGCTAGACTGCTCTGAGCCTCAGTTTCCTCATTTGTAAAAGAAAGTTAACAATACCTGCCTGTATACATGTGTATAAAGAGTTTAGCAAAGTATCTAATGCACCATAATGTTCAATAAATGTTAGCTTTTATATATGTTATATATGTGTAAGATATATAGATGGATGGATGCAGTGATGGATACCTAGCTCATAGCTTGCATTCTTAGTAAACAAACAAACAAACAAACAAAAAAGATTTTCGGGGGGCATTGTGGAAAGTACATTACATGATAACTTAGATACTCAAGTAATATCAAATGCCAATAAAAGAAAGTATAATATAATAGTTCCCCTAGTTCCCAGTAAGGACTCAATATGTTTTTATTTAACTTGACTTAAATGTTGGTTTGCATCCATACACTTCTCTCTGCCTCATCTACGCCCTCTCTCGGCAATTTCTTTATTCCTGTGAATCAACAGTTATTTTTAGGTGTATTTATAAATCCAACCAGGTTATTTTCCTTAGAGCTCTGGACCTGTATATTTAATTGCCTAATAGACTTTTCTGTGTCCTGGAGGTCAGCATGTCACAAAATGAGCTCATTATCATTCTCCCCCACCTTGTACTTTTTGCCCATTCCTTATCACAGCAAGTGAGACTTCAATTGACTTACCAGAAACCCTGAGTCTTCCCTACCCTTACATCTTATTAGCTCCCCACTGATATTAATACTACCTTTAGACGATCTCTCCCTCCACATACCTTCTCTTTCTCTACTAAAACCCACCACTGCCACTGCTTTCCCAGTTAAGATCTTCATTATCTCTTTTCTCCTAACTCTCCCTACTTTCTCCAATCCATCCTCCACCCAACTGCCAAAGTGACTTTTTTTAATATAAAAACCTTATCATGTCATTCCGATGCTCACACTCCTCTGATAATCCCCTTCCTCCAGGATAGATTCTAACCTCTTTAGTTTGCCTTGACATTTAGAGGGGTTAAAAAACAGTACCCCTGTTATCTACTCAGTTGAAAGGAACCAAAAACAGAGATAAAAATGGCAGCTTTATTAATGAAAATATAGTCAAAGAACCAGACTTAGGTCTGGGGGAAATAATAGCTTCCTAATACTATACCCCTAAGTTAGATCACCTAACAGGGGGATATCCATGGGTGTCCTCACCTTGTAAGGACAGACTCCTTTTAAAGTGCAGCCAGGAACAGATCAGAAGGGTAGCTCCGTACAGGATAGAAGAGAAATGGAGCTGAACTCCCTGCTTCTGCACAGGAGTGAGTGGAGAGTAATGCTAACGGAGGGCTCTCCCAAGGAAACATGAAACCAGAAAAAATAAGGTTTCTTCTCATCATGCCATCCTCGAGTAGACACATCAACAAAACCCTTTATGTTGCTGTCACTGATTCCATGGACATCTCCCCTCCAGTTCTGTCTCTCTGACTTCCATACCCTGAAGCCATCCTTGCTGAAGGACTTGCAGGGGCCTGAACACACCAAAGCCTTCTCTTGCTTCCTTGCCTTGTACATATCCTTGTCTAGGTCTCAGTCTAGGAAAATTTTCTCTGCTACTCATCCTTCAAGTACCTCCTCTTGAAGTCTCCTTTGCCTTGCTCTGCCAGAGCACCCTTCTCTAGTGCTCCCATTGTATATCGTACACTATGCCCATCCACCTGCCACTAGGTCTGGGACCCTCTCCCTTGCAAAGTTAGAAGTTTTTTGAGGACAGAAACTCGCACTTTGATCTTTAAATTCCCAAGACCTATGACAGCGCTTGGCATACAGAGTACCCTTTAATAAATATGCAATGATTGAGTGAATGTATAGTGGACTTCCATTATTTTGCCTCTTCAGCATCCCATTCTCCTTTCTTATAGAAACAGCAGCTTGACTCTCCTTAGGAGAGCTGACACCCTCCTCCCTTGCCCCATACAGGAGCCCAACAGACCCAATTTGAATCTTGAGCTTAGGGACACAAAAATTGAAAAAGGCAGGGTTTATTCATTTTTATAATGGTGCCCAAATGCACCTAGTTGATAATGAATGATGAATGTTTGTTGAAGGAAGGAAGAGTGAGAAAAAGGGAGAGAAGAAGGGAGGGGGAAGGAAGAAGGAAGGAAGGAAGGAAGGAAAGAAGGAAGGAAGGAAGGAAAGAAGGAA
>NW_023270739.1:15392968-15417583 GCF_011800145.1 Mirounga leonina
GAAGGAAGGAAGGAAGGAAAGAAGGAAGGAAGGAAGGAAAGAAGGAAGGAAAGAAGGAATGGAGGGAGGGAGAGAAAAGAGTAGAGAAGAAGCAGTTTAGGATCGTACTCTGATCAGGGCCCCAGGGATAGCTAGAAAGAATCAGCTTCACTGAGCTACAGACAGGGAGCTGTAAACCCTGGGGTGTGGAGGCCTCCTACCTTCTCTATAAAGGGCTCTGTATTTAAATGACTGCTTCCTCCCCTGGACTATTTTGGTACATCTATTATTGGCTCCCGTTTAGTGTCTGTTTATTTAAATCTGCTTTCAACTAGAACATAATTCTCTTGATTATCAGTTGATGCTGCGACACAGTAGGAATACAGATAATTGTCACTGTGCACATGCTGCTGGAAATATAAAATTATTCTCTTTAGAGCCGTTGAGTAGGGCGTTTGAGCATAGATGTTACGCAGTGCAGGCACGCGGGATTTGTAGAGCGCTAATTTGTTGGCTCCTTTGCCTTCCTCCAGGGACTGTCATCTGAGCCTCCCCCAGGAACTCAAGCAGACGCGCAGCTCCCCAGTATCCTGCCATTTCTTCAGCCTCGAGGAGAGAGGAGGAGTGCAGTCTCCACTCACTCAGAAGCTTGGGGCTTCTTTCATGGTTATCACGGACCAAGGGGCTGGAGGGACAGACCCGGGGTGCTGGTCACTGCCTCAAGCTCCACTGCCTTTCTGGCGCTGAAGACAAAATCTGTGCTGAAGGGGCAGCTGCACAGCCTAAAGCAACACCCGCCTGAACGCCGTTGTTAGAGCAAGGATTGGGTGGCGGTTCTTTCCGGTTTCCATTGCTTTACTCCTCATTCACTTCCCCTTCCCCTCACCCACTCCGCACCTCACCCCTACTCCTCACCTGCTCCCATCCCCCGCGCCCGCCCCACGCACCTACCTCCAGCCCACAGCTCCCCACCCCAGCAAGCTGCCTCTTCATTTACAAGCAGCATCACTAATTGCTTTTTAGGGTCCCTTTTTTGCTCTCTGTTCAAAATTCACGGGGCGTTCCCCAGCCCCTTTTATGCTACTTTTCTGAACCTTTTCAGCCTCTTTTACAAACTTAGCACTTTCTGTGCCTCTTTTAGTCTTTGCAAGAAGAAAGAGACTTGAGAGGGTTTTTTTTTTTTTTTTTTTGGCAGTAAAGCTCCTTCTCCCATACCCTCTCCCCCGCCCTCTCCCCACCTCCCTGTCTCCAACCCCCCCCCCCCAAAAAAGCACACGCATTGGCCCTCCTCCCACTGAATGGGGCTTTGTGCAGGGAATTTCCGGAACATAGCCCAGTGCCCAGGCCTCTGTGTGAGGAGAGGAGGGGCCCAGCCGGGCAAGGAGACCCTTAAGCCCACCCCATTACCACGGTCACTGTTTGCCCTGGATTCTCTAAAAGGCTTATTGTTGCCGGTTGCCAGGTATTCCTTAGCAACACTTAAGCCAAGCTGCCTACCCTATTTAGACCCAAAACTTTTCAATGGCCTCCAAAACCCGTGCTTGTCAGCGCTGCAGACCGCTCCTCAAACAGCCTCAGAGGGGAGGGAGAAGCCACACCATCCCCCAGCCTTCTCTGCCTTTCAAATATCTGTGTTTGAGGCAGCTTGAGGGCTTCTTGTCATTTGCCTAGGATCAGCAGGCCAAACAATTGCAATTAAAATTTCTCTCTCCCCAACCCTGGCATCTCCCTACTCCCTCCAGCCCCCACCCCAGTTGCAGACAGACCTCTAACTTAATATTCGGCTGGGACTGGGTTTAATCATTTTCTGCAAGGGCCTCCTTACTTTTCTTCTCAATCATTTCAAAGGAAATGGATTTATTATTTTAGGAGAATTTTGCTGAGCTTCCATGCAAGGTTTTATACGCCTCCCCGTCTCTGGTGGAGAGGAAAATAATAGAATCACTGAGTCTGTATTCTAGAAGGAATCTTAATGATGGTCCACAGATGAGGGTCTGGAGGCCCAGATCTGGGAATTGGCTTGCTCAGGTCACAGAGTTATTTAGTAACAGATGGGGTTCTGGAGCTCAAGGTCCATGGCCCCCAATCCTGTGCTGTTCCCCACTACACAGCTCTAAGTTAACACAAGAAGCAGATCGGCAGACTAAGAAAAACAGGCTGTGCATCTCAAAACTTGAAAGTGGAAAGAAAGCAGGTTCTGATTTCAGAAGAATGTATCCTGGTTTCTTTCTACTCCTTTCTTTCCAAGAAACATGAATTTGCTCCAGTCCAGTGATGAGCATCCTTGGAAGTGTTTGAGTTTTATTTGCTACCTTACTCCCTGTAGAGATTTGAGGCATCTCTCCTAGGTCCTGAATTAGATGAAGCTCAACCTAGCATGCTAGAACAAGGCAGCCATTCAGTTGCTTCATGTGAACCCTACTGCCCCACACTTGCCTTTTGACAGAAATTGAGTGACTTGCCCAAAGTCACACAGCACTTAGAATAAAATCAAGCTCCTCCACACGGCCTGCATTGCTCTGCATGCTCAGGCCTATCCCATCTCCTGCTTCATCTTCCACCTCTCCTCCCTGACTCAGGTTTTTCCAGCCACATCTACCTATGCTCAGTCCCTGTACACAACAAGCCCACTCCTGCCTCAAGATCATCCTTAACCCCTCTCTCTAACTGGCAAGCTCTGCCCCCAGATCTTTGTGGAGCCAATCCTTCTTACGGTTCAAGACTCTGCTCCTATGTCTCTGTCTCAGAGAGACCATCTCTGTTCACACTCTATTAGCTAAACTTTTCCTGTTGTCCTTTTTAAATTCCTTTATAGCATGTATTACTATACATTTTTACAATTGATTATTTGATATAGAATATCTATTACATTTATCATCATCACTATTATTTATAGACATTTAGAGCTTATTCATTATCTGTTCCATTCCCGAACATAAACTGTATGAGAACTCTATGCCTTGTTTATCATTATATTTCTAGGGTCTAGAACAGTGCCTGGAGCATAGACAGTTCTAAAAAAAAGATTTAAGGAATAAATAAGTGAATGAATGTGCTCCTGAGTGGCAGATAGGAAAATTAGAACACAAGTCTGCTTTACTCCCACTGTGATATCCCTTTGTTTGAGGCACTATGAGGACGAGGGAAGGAAGGGTACTAGTGCATTGTTAAGCACTTCCTTATAACCCCAGTGTAAACTTTAAAAAAAAAACTATTATTATTTTTGTTCTTTTAAGGAGCCTTTTTGGACACTTTTTCGCCTAATTGGCCTCCATGAAATTATCAAAGATACACTGTATATTTATTTGTGTACTGTGGTCCTTTGAAAGGCTACAGAACAATTCAATCTCTGAGATTCTCCCATTCCAAGAACAAATTTTTGCCTCTTGGAGAGTGATATCACCTCCTTTGAGAATGCATCTTATAACCAGTACAGTCACTCAGAGCAAAATATACAGATTTCTGATGGTACTATAAAATCGGGGAATGAATTCTGTCCCAGAGGAAAGTGGAGGAGAGTTGTTTCAGAGCTTAGGTGTAGAAGGATTCTAAACCTAGAAGATGAGAAGAGTGGGCAAAAAGGATGGTGGATGTATTAACTTTAGGCTTCCAGCCTAGCCCTCACATTACATACTTCACAAAGGTGGTTTTTTGGTTTTTTTTTTTTTTTTACAGATCTTTAGAAAAACCCTTTCAGCTTAGGTAAATGTGGTGTTAAACCACTAATCGTTAACCCTTGCCTCTTCTTATTCAGCTCTTAATCAGATTATAGAAAAGCTTTTAGATGTTCTTGTTGGTTTCCAAAGCCAGTGCGTGAGGATGAGGTAGAGTTTCTAAAATGCCGGCTTGGGAGTTGAAATTTTAAACTTTTACTGCTGGCTATAGGTCCACAAAATAAATTCTTCATTAAAAAAAAAAAATCAGCGCTGCTTCCTGAAAGCACTCACAGATTAAGGGCGGACATATCTATATTCGATATTTTCATTTATGCATTCATTAATTGAACAAATGTTCATTCAGTCCTTCCTATGTGCCGAACACCATGCTAGGGCCCATAAAGATGTGTCCTTTTCACAGCATTTATACATGAATACCAGGTTCTAGGGAATGGAGTCTACTCTTTGTAGGCTGTATAATTGAAGGCGTAATCATTATGTGGCCTCTCATATTGATTGCTTATGCCTAGAGTTCTTAATGATGCTACATGAATTCCATTATCTCCTTAGTAGAAAAGTTAGACGTCTATCCCCAGTTTAGTGGACATCTGTTTTGTTGCCTTCCTGGCATCCTTCCTTTCTGTCTTGTAGTTATAGCAACCTCCTCTTGTTAGGGGAACTAAGCTCCCTTTTCCATGTGGTTCTGGAACTATTGCAATTCAGAATATCCATCTCTGCACCTGGATGGAAGATAGATAACCTAGTCACAGATCATCCCTGGTCAGTTTACTGCCCCAGAGATGGAGCTCATGGCCTCAAAGGAACTGAGAAGGGCCTTTCTCTGGATACTTCTACCTTTTAAAGATAGGAAGTCCCAAGTGACACCTTCAGAACCTATGCTTCTACGTCTTCTCACTGAGGGAAGGAAGAGACCAATTCTAGAAGCTGAAGGTACCTAAAGATCTTGAAGGGTGCTGTTACTCACTGCTGCCACCTTGAAGGAAGAATGAAACCAGAGGATAGGTGAACCTCAATTCCAAAAAGGAAGGTCAAGGGCCACATTCCTGAAAATCCAGTCTGGATTTAGACCTAGGAGTCAAGTCAGGAGTTTAGAGCTGATTATGGAAGAAGGCTCAGAGAGCACATAAATCAGAAACTGGCAAATGGGGCCTGGATGATTGTACCCTCTATCATTTGGTCTTTTTGTTGACTTCATTGGCCAGCAAGGTAAACCTAGTGATTGGTGGATTTACAGGGCCCAAGACAAGGAAGACTCCTGGAGGGCTATAATTCTTCTTTTTAGACTTTTCTTGATCCACTACCTCTCAGAAACACTTATTACCCAGGTATCTTCCTTCCTCTCTCTGCATAATGATGTTCTTGTATTTTTACACTGAGTTCTTCTCTTTCCTCATTCCACCAGACTTTCCTCTTCTCCCCCTGTGGTAGGCTGAACAATGTCGCTCCTCCAAAGATATCCGATGTCCTAATCCTTGGAACCTGTGAATTTGTTACCTTACATAGCAAATGGGATTCTGCTAATGTGATTAAGTTAAATATCTTGAAATGAAAAGATTAGGGCACCTGGGTGGTGCAGTCGGTTAAGCATCCAACTCTTGGTTCTGATTCAGGTCGTGATCTCAGGGTTGAGATATCAAGCCTTGCGTTGGGCTCTGCACTCAGCATGGAGTCTGCTTAAGACTCTCTCTCCCTCTGCCTCTCCACCCCCCAAAAAATAAATAAATATTAAAAAAAAGAAATGAGAGGATTATCCTGGATTATCTAGATTGGCAGGCAGGTCAGATTCAGAGAAGGAGATGTGACAGTGGAAACGTAGGTTGGTGGTGCACTTTGAAAGTGGAGGAAGGGGCCATGAGTTAAGGAATGAAGGCAGCTTCTAGAAGCTGGAAAGGGTAAGGAAGTAAAATCTTCCCCTGGAGCCTCCAGAAGGAATACAGCCCTGCTAACACCTTGATTTCAATCCTGAAAACTCATTTTGGGCTTCTGAAAAATAATAAATTGGTGTGGTTTTAGGCCCCAAGTTTGTGGTCCTTTTTTATAGCAGCAATAGGAAGCTAATGATTTTCTAATGATTCCCAGATCCATTAACCTTCCATTCTGACCCCTCTCCTGAGCTCCAGTAGTCATCTGTAACTGACAACTTGGATATCTCCATTTTTGCGTTTTCCAGGTACTTTAAAGTCAACATATAAAGGTCTTATCCCATTCTTGCTCCTCTACCTGTGTACTCTTCCATGTTAGCAGTATCACCACCTACCTAGGAGATGTTCATTCAGGAAACTTAAAGCATTCTTTGGTTCTTCCTTTATTCTTTCTTTTCAATGAAACATTGCTCTGTCATGTTCTCTATGAGTACCTATGACTCCCAAATACCCTAGTTGAGATCTCTGAAAAATAGATTATCCTGACAACCACCTAACTGCCTCCCTGTCCCCAGTCTCTCCCCAAGAAGTCATACTTAGCAATGCCCACAAGATTATCTCTGATAACTGAGCAGATCATGATCCTACTTGAGATGTTAATTGGCTGTATGAGCTAAACCAATACATCTACAAAATAAAGCCTGAACTCGTTAGCACATTTAAGTATCTTTAGAATCTTGTTCTACCCATTTGAGCCTCATTCCTTATCACTCATCAAACACACACATGCACACACACAAACACACACATGCTCTAATCATACTAGACCACACACAATTCCTCAGTTTAAAGAAAGTATGCAGTTTTCTGTACTCACATGCCCTTTACCCCCACCTTCTTTGTCAGCAATCTTCTAGTCTTCCACTGCCAAATGTCAGTGTGATGCTTTCTCCAACCTCTCCACATTCCCAATCAGAATGAAGGGTCCTTTCTGTGATCCCACACTGTTTAGTTCATGCTCTGTTATGGTATTTATCACATCGTGTCATGGCCTTTCCTTTATACACCTGTGTTTTTCCCACTAAAAGTGAGTTCCTCAGTACAGGGACTGTGTCTCGTTTTATCTCTCTAGTCTTAACACCTGAATTCCAGTATACTGAATTACCAACCTTGTCCCTGTAAGAGGACGAAGAAGTGAAATGGACCAGCAGTAGGCTTGTTTCTTATTTCTGGAAAGCATGATGGCCGACATATAATCGAGGAATAACAGGTAAAGCAAAGGAACCCCACTTCTCTGCACAACAATAAGGCTTTCTGATTCCATAGCACAAGGTGCTTTGCAAGTTATAAGACCATTAGGTAAACATTTTGTTCCTCATTTTGGGTTTAGGGTTTACTGGCACTGAGAATTAATGTTTGTCTTTCAGAGCTACACTTATGTCCTTAATGAAATGGGTTAATATTTACAGGTAAAATGTTAAAAAGAATAAATAGATGTGACTATAATTTTCACTGATAAGGAGATCTCAACAGAGACTAGACCTGGAAGGTTTCTGCAATTTTCTGTACAGCTTGGAGCCCCAAACACACCTTAGCCCAGCTTCTTTGGCAGAATTGAGGGTGTGAAAAGTCATCAGTATATGTCTTTATAATTCCCCATCTTATGCATACCTCATCTAGGGTGTGACTTAAACAGAATAATACCAAATGGAAGAAACAGACTACAGAAAGGGGAGATGTCAGAGATTAGGATCCCTTCTGGAGAGTAGAGTAGAAGTTCACATTAGGGAGGTTAGAAAAAAATAGGTTCTTTGGGAGAGAATAAAAACTGAGAATAGGATAGCCAAATTAAAATCTAGGGATGTATCTCCACTTTTAAATGACTCTAAAACCATGCCTAGCACATAGTAAATATCAAATAAATAGTTTTTGAATTTCAGAAGTGAAGGATTTAGCATTTTATAGGCTTTCCCTTGGATGCTGGAAAAGTCATAATTATCATACAGCTTTTAGATTTCCCCTTCCAACATTATAATTTTCCCTAATTACTCTTCAACTATTCATTAAGGGAAGCCATAATCACTGCTGCAGCTTGTGTGGAGCAGGGCTGGGAGGTTAAAGGGGCAGGACAGTTAGGGAAGAGAGTGGCCTGCCCTCATCCATTTCTCTGTGCTCTTCCACGGTAAATCAAGTGGTGACCCAGGGCGGAACTGGGAGTGACAGAGAAAATATGACACTGAGAAGCAGATTCCAAAGCTCAGTTTTAGACAAACATAGGAGGAAAACTCCCACTGTTCCAACTACATACTCAAAGATGGCCCTAGAAAGGCGGGTTAAGGGAGTGGTAGATGAAATAGACCAGGACATCAGAGTTGGCTGGTACTGGCTTACAAGAGCCAGTTGCTAAATTTTCCTAAATTGTCTGAGCCAGTTTTTAAACATAGCCATTATTAAACATTAAATAAACTTAAACAAAATAAATTATATTAAAAACAAAGATAATGTTACCCAAAACTCATCACATCCCATTTTACTCCATCTTATTATTATCTACATTCTTGAGGTGATTTGCATCTATTGTATCTGAATCTGTATGACGAAAATATTGTATAATGGTGTGTTACTACTCATCTCTTCCTAATTCTGTGTTCAGTGATGTCATATTGATTGCTTGAAATCAGCTGGGGCAGAATTTTCATCAAGATAATGGCAAATACTACCAATCAGGATGCCCTTGTCCCTTCTCTAGAATTGGTTGTTAAATATTTTCCAATATACTCCCAGTGAATCCTGGCTGCAGGGCTATAGATACATTTACTGGGATAGTTATTATGAATGAGAGAAAGGTTAACTTATTTTATTAAAACCATAGTGTGTTAAGGCACTAAAGACATGCATTTGGTAAATGATTACATTTAATAATCATCTTTAATAACCCCGTAATATTGTCTCCCCTTTTATAGACAAGGAAACTGAGATTCAGAGAAGTTTTCTAGAAAGTTCTCAATGTCATTCAGCTACTTACTGCTTTTAGTTGCCAGGAGAGACAAAGAAATTATATTTGTCCTTGACCTATAGGATGTTAAGCTTTAAGTGAGGAATCAACACATATGAGTGGAAAGAGTTTAGTCTAAACTTAACTTTTATCCTCAATTGAAGAGGATATCAAGAGATATCAAACAAGAGATAAAAATCACAATGCCTCAGGTAAAGAAAAACACTGATAGGATTAATAGCAGACTGGACATTGAAGATTACTTAAATTGAAGCCAGCAATAGAAACTGCCTAAAATGAAATAAGAGGGGAAAAAAAGACTATAAAAAGTGAATAGAACATCAGTGACTTGTGAGACAATATGTATGTGCATGTATGTATAATTGCAGTCTCCAAATTGCAGGGGTTTAGGGTTGGGGTGGGGAAATGTGTAGAAAAATAATATTAAATAAATAATGGCCAGCATTTTTCCAAATCTGAAGAAAACTGAAAACTCAAAATTCTAGAATCTCAACAAGTCCCAAGTCAAGAAGCGTGAGGAAAACTGTACAAAGGCACAACATGATCAAATAGCTTAAAATCCATTATTAGAAGAAAATCTTAAAATCAGAGAAAAAAAGAAATGTGTACAGAGGAACAAATATAAGAATTCCATTGGATATCTCATCAGAGAGGAACACAAGTGAGAAGGTAATGGAACAACATCATTATAAAACTGAAAACAACAGCAACAACAATAAAACCCTGCGAACCTAGAATTCTGTACTTGGTAAAAATATTGTTCAGAAACAAAGATGAAATAAAGAATTGTTCAGACATACAAATATGGAAAAATGTATCACCAGAAAAAAAAAGTCAAAAGAAATGCTGTAAGTGGAAGGACAAGGATACCAGATAAAAATCTGGATTTACCAAAGGAATTAAGAACATCAGAAATGGTAGTTATGAGGGAAGAACAAATGCATTTAAAGGGTTCCAGAAGTCTCATGCATAGACTTCTTTCTTCAACCACTGGATCAGGTTGTGTAGGACATACATAGTCTCCACAACTTGAACAACCACTAGCATGTGTGCAAAGCACCTCAGTATAAGAAAACCAAAAGTCTATTCTCTTATAATGGGCTGGTCACAAATACATCCTAGTTTTGTGTCTTACCCGGCTTAACCATTGAACCTCCCAGATCCACTGAAACCAACCTGAAATCATAAGTCCATTATTATTAATAAAAAGTGCTGACAATCTGATACACCCTATTATGAAACAACTCAGCCAAAGCTGCAAAATATGATTAGCTAAGAGTTAACATCTCTGGAGACAAGCATGTGGTCAATCCAGAGCAGCTGAGATTAATCTATATAGCCCTGTCTATTAAAGAAATTGAATTTGTAATTAGGAAATAATTTCTACACAGAAAACTCTGAATCCAGATGGTTTCACTCATACCAAATATTTAAGAAGAAAATAATGCTTATTCTACCCAAAATCTTCCAGGAAAGTGAAAATCCAAGAGAAGGGAATATTCTCCAACTCATTCTTTCAGGTTAGCATTACTTTGCTACCAAAATCAGACAAAGACATTACAAGAAAACTGCAGACCAGCATTTCCAAAATATAAAGATGATAAATGTATCATGACCAAGTGGGATTTATCCTAGAAATGTCAGGTTGTTTTAATACTTTAAAATTTATCAATGTAATTCACCATATTAATAGACTAAAACCAACTATATATGTGTATATTTTTTTTCATCTAATAAGATTATTACACACACACACACACACATTGCATTGGCAAAATTTAACATTCATTCTTGATTAAAAAAAAAACTCTCAGAAAACTGGAATTAAGAAGAAGTTCTTAAACTTGATAAATGACATCTATAAAACAGTTTCAACTAATGTTATATTTAATGAGGAAAAACTAGATGCATTTCCACTAAGATCGGGGAAAAAAAAAAAGGTATTCTGTTCAACACTGTACTGGAGGTTCTAGCAAATGCAATAAGTTAAGAAGAAAAAAAAAAGATACCTAGGTTAGGAAGGATAAAGTAAAACTGCTATTATTTGAAGATGACATAGTCATCAGTGAAAAAAAATCTATGCAGAAAATTAGATGGAATTTGTAACATAGAAACTAGAACTAATAGGTTGCAGAATATAAGATCAGAATACAGAAATCAGTTTTATTGCCACATATGAGCAATGGACAATTGGAAATTGAAGTTTTACAAAATCAATACCATTTGCAATCCTATAAAAACTGTATTAACAGAGTGAAAATAGAATAAAATATCGAGCAGAACTCAGAGACCTGTGGAACAATAACAAAAGATACAATATTTATATCATAATACCAGAAGGAAAGGAGAAAATGAGGGAACTGAAAGAGGATTTGAAGAAACAATCACTGAAAATGTCTTAAATTTGGCAAAAGACACAAAACTGCAAATCCAAGAAGCCAAGTGAACTCCAAAGAGAATAATCCCAAAGAATTCCATGCTAAGACACAACATAATTAAACTTTGAAAAACTAAAGACAAAGGAAAAAAATTGAAATGACACATTATCTATAGGAAATAGGATTTGAATGATCAAATTGAAATTGACAATGTATTTCTCATCTGAAACCACTGAGGACAGAAGGAAGTGCACAACATTTTTCAAGTGTCAACTTGAATTCAAAGACCTGTTAACTATGAATTCTGAATTCTAGAATAACTAAAATAATCTTAATAAAGAAGAATAAAGTAGAAATAACCACTCTACCCAATAGTCAGGCTCACTATTTACCTACAGTAATCAAGACAGTGTGGTACTGATGGATCAATACATAGAGAAATGGAACAGAAGAGAGAACCCAGAAATAGTTTCACATAAATATGCCTAATTTTTGACAAAGTTGCAAAAGCTACACAAGGGAGAAAAGACAGCTTTTCAACAAATGGTACTAGAGCAATAGGATGTCTGTAGTCATAAGAACGAACCTCAACCTATACCTCATACTTTAAAGAAACATTAAGTCAAAATAGACCATGAACTTAAACAGAAAATGTAAAACTATAAAGCTTTTAGAATAAAAATAAGAGAAAATCATTGGGACCTAGGGCTAGGCTAAGAGTGCTTAGATCTGTAAAAGGAAAGGTTAATAAATCTAATTGTGACAAAATTTAGACATTTTTACTTTATGAAAGCCTATGTGAAGAGGAGGAAAAAAATAAGCTAAGCTTGGGAAAAAATCTTTGCCTGACAAAAGATAAGTATCTAGAATATGTAAGGATCTTCCCAAACTCAACACTAAAGAAAATATTAAATTAGAAAGCAAGAGACATCAATAGACATTATACAGAAAAGGATATGTACATGGCAAATAAGCCCATGAAAAAATATTCTACATCATTAGCCATTGGGGAAATGAATGTTAAAACCATAATGAGATATCACTACAACCTATTAGAATGGTTAAAATTTAAAACACCAAACAATGGTAAGGATGCAGAGGAACTGGATAACTCATGCATTCCTTTTGGGAATATAAGATAGTAGAGCCATTCAGGAAAGGAATTTTTTAGTTTCTAATAAAGCTAAACATTCAATTAGCACACAGTCCAGCAATTGTACCCTTGGGGATTTACCCTCAAGAAATAAAAATCTACTTCTATACACAACACACACACAAAAACTATATACAAATGTTCATAGCAGCTTTATTTGTAATAGTCAATACTGAAATAAGACTACATGTTCTTCAACAGGTGAATGGTTAAACATGTGGTACATACACACTATGGAATACAACTCAGCAATAAAAAAAGAGAAAACTATTGACACATGGAACAACTTGGACAAATCTTCAGGGAGGTATCCTGATTGGGAAAAAAGAAAGCCAAGCCCAAAAGATTAGATACTACACAATTGCATGTATGTAACCTCTTTAAAAATTACAAAGTTATATAAATGAAGGAACAATTAATAGCTACCTGGATTAGGGATGTGGGGGAAGAGGAGGATCTATAAAGGGCAACAGAAGAGATCCTTGTGGTGATGTAACTGGTCAGTATCTTGCCTGTGGTAGTGGATACAAAACCCTGCACATGTGGTAAGATTGCATAGAATTAAATACACACACAGAATTGAAGATAAGATAATATGAGTACATTGAATAAGATTTGTGGATTGCTTCAATGTCAATATCCTGGTTGTGATATTATACTATAGTTTTGCAAAAGGTTATCATTCATAGAAACTGGGAAGAGTGTACATAGGATCTCTATTATCTCTATTTTTTATAACTGCAAGTGAATCTACCATTATCTCAATAAAAATTTCAATTAAAAACAAAACAAAATCATACACCTTACCCTATAATCCAGCCATTCTACTCTTAGGTATTCACCCAAGAGAAGTGAAAGAGTTCGTCATACGAAGACTTTTACATTAATATTTACATTGGTAATAGTCAAAATCTGTTAACAACTCAAATGTCCATCAACAGGTCAATGGATAAACAAGGTATGTTTCATACATACAATGGGAAACTACTCAGAATTTTAAAATAATGAGCTATTGATACACACAACAGCATGATAAATTTCAAAACAATTATGCTGAGCCAAAGAACCCAAACAAATAAATGAGTATATGCTGTATGTTTCCATTTCAAGAAAATTCTAGAAAATGTAAACTAGTCTACACTGACAGCAGACCAGTTGTTGCCTGGGGATGAAAAGTAAAGGAAAGAGGAATTACAAAAAGGCCACAGGAAAGTTTTCTGGGTGATAAAGTTGATCATTATAGTAACCATGGTGATGGTTCATGGCTGCACATATATGTCAAACTTTTCATATTATCCATGTTACACACATGTAATTTACCATGTATCAATTATTCCTCAATAAAGCTGTTTTAAAAAAAATGCTTTAGGAAAAGGGAAGTGAGAAAGAGATTATTAATTCCATTAACCTAATAACTAAGGCTCAAAGAGGTTTCCCCCAAAGTTCCATAGCTAGTAAATATTGAATTCAGGATTCCAAACTAACTCTTACTACAAAATCTGTATTATTTCCATTACACCTTACTGAATGGCAAGATGTATGTATTAGCTATCACCATAATAAATCTGTGAAACGAACCATCTCCAAACTAAACATATCTCTTTGCTCATTCATCTACAGGTCAGCTGGAGGTCTGCTGATCTAGGTTGAGTTCAGCCGGGCTTGGTTCCCAGGTGCAAGTTACATGCGGGTGTGTTCCACAGAACTGCTAATGTCTTGGGACCAGTAGATTACCTAGAGCATGTCATTTTCTTGGCAGTGTCAGAAGGGCAAACGGACAAAGCCCAGCTGCTTAAGCCTCTGCTTCTTTCCATCTGCCTCTCAGTGCCTGACACAAGTCACCCATGCACAAGGGGCAGGAAAGTCTGCTGGTCCTCTAGTGGGAGGAGTTGGAAAATCACATGGCAATAGCTGATGCAAAAAGGAGAAAGGAAATGGGAACACTAGTACCATCTATGAATGCTTGACCAATAAAACAAGAAAAAATCAATACCATTTCAAGACAGGTGCAAAACGAGAGTGGATAAAGGAAGACCACTTCTGTGAGACAGGCTCAAGGTAACCTCAGGTATTGGGAGGTTGCAGCAGGAACAGGAAGCAGGGTCAGCAGCCACACCACCAGACTGAGAGGACAAGGTGACTATTTCTTTGTCCCCACCAGCATCCAGCCCACCCATACTTCCATTAAAGAGCCTAACTTCTGTCAAACGAATTTTCCTACAACTCCCTCATCACAGGCAGGGCCACGGTACAGTATTCAGACTACCTCAGTGATGGTTTAACTCTCAAGTGGAGTGAAGTCGGAGTTGCGCTGGACTCACTGCAGAGGAGAATCCAGGATCCCAAACATGTCTGCTCTCTGCTCTCCACCAGGCCTGCTTCTTCAACCACTCTTCAGCTCCATGAGACTTCCCACAGCTTCCCAACACACTTCCTTTTCCTCAAGGCATCAGAGTTCATTATGATTGCTTACAGCCTAAGAACAAAATAAGAGAGTCCGGATTACTGTTCGGGGTGCCCGGAAAACCACAATGTCTGAATCGAGTCTCTGGTGGCTCAAGAGCCACATTAGCAACAGTCGCCTCAGGGGGTCTTAATCACAACTCCTCCATACTCAGGAGTCATTCCCTCTCTCTGCCTCTACTCCACTTCTCTCTGGACAGGCCTTCCCTCTGCCTCTTAGTGTCTGCCTCGTCATGGCTTCTGGTCACTGTTTTCCCTCAGCTAGTTCCACTTCATGGGCCGTATTTCTTTAAGGATGTCTCCAGTCCAAAAGCCTCAAAAGAGACGAGTTGTCTGGGCACTGAGGTCACCATAAGGCATTGAGCTCCCTCGCTGCCCAGAAATCTTAAGCCACGCTAACTTCTTAGGCCGCCTGCAGATAACTTCTCTTGGGGCAGACACTGGTCTTAGGTCTACAGAGCTGTGGTCGAATTCATGTGGCTAGAAAGCATCAAGATTTCTGCACAAAGTGGCTTCCCTCAGACAGGGTTGTGGGTACGGCGGGCACCCTGAACACAGCACAGGTACCAGCCTTTGTCTGAGTGAGGAAGAAGTGAGCATAAGATTGGAGAAGGGGGGGGCGCCTGGGTGGCTCAGTCGTTAAGTGTCTGCCTTTAGCTCAGGTCATGATCTCAGGGTCCTGGGATGGAGCCGCGCATCGGGCTCTGCTCAGCAGGAAGCCTGCTTCTCCCTCTCCCACTCCCCCTGCTTGGGTTCCCTCTCTCGCTGTGTATCTATCTGTCAAATAAATAAATAAAATCTTTAAAAAAAAAAAAAAAGATTTGGAGAAGGGAAGGGAATGGAAGCTAAAAGGTTAACTTTACAAATGAGGGATCCCCAGGGGTATCAGCAGAGGGAGCCAGGCAAATGTTTCTAAGGCTGATTAGAATACCCTGGTGAATACTTTAACAGACATTCTGTCTTGCCCTGAGTTGCTCAAGCTGAAACGGGTCTAGGGTAGTCAGCCACGTGACAGCTTGGAACAACCACAGACTGATGCAGGCTGTCAGGTCCTGGAGTGTGTGAACAAGGATGAGCTAATGAGGGACTTGTCAGAGACCCTGAGACCTTAGAGAGCCTAAAACGGGCTGGTCGCCCTCCCCCTACTTGGGGAGTGGAGCATTCGGGAATTCTGTGGCAGAAGATTTTGTCCTCCTATGTGGCAAATCTCCAGCCAAGAGAGTAGCTCTGTAGAGGTTTAATCATAGCTGATGGTCAAACCTGGGTGATGTTCAGTTAGACAAAACCCAGGGCAATCACCCTGCCTTCTGAGAGCCCATGATTCCTTCAAACCCCAAATATAATGCAATTTTAATAACTGGCATTAATTAAAACTTTGTACTTAAGAAAATGCTTTTAAATACCTAACTATAGATCATCTTTGAGGCCTTGCTTTGAGGGCTTGCTTATTGGCAGATACTGAGTTAAGTGTGTTAAATATATGATCTCATTTAATCTTTACAATAAACCTCTGAAGCAGGGGATATTATCTCCTTTTTACGGATAAAGAAATTAAGGGCTGGGGAAGCTTATACAAAATGCCCAGAGTCACATAGAGCCAAGACTCCAACTTAAGGCTGTTTAAACCCAAAACACAGCCCTTACCACCAAGTTCTACTTCAATTTTCTAGATACTCATAAAACCAATGAAGGTGACATTTATTAGCTCCATTTTAAAGAGGAGGGATTTCACCAAAATTAAGAGATTGAGAGACACTTACTCCAGGTCATATCACTTAGTAGATAATGGACCAGGACTAGACACCAGACCTGACACCAGAGGCAATGCACCAGGTATAGTAGAAAGATGGTGTGCTTGAAATCAGACAGACTTGATTCAAATGCCTCTTGCAGAATGTATTTACTGTGAGACTTAGGCAAATTTCTCAACATCTCTGAGTTATAAGACGGGATCTATATACCTACACCAAAGGGGAATTGTAAGGATTCAACAAGATAATTAACATGTTATCAATGTTTTATCTTCCTTCTTCCTCTCTTAAAACCTCTGCTCTTTCCACCAAGCTGGAAAAACTGGCATATTCCCAGTTCAAACCCACAAATATAGACATAAAGATGAGAAGCCTAACTTACCAACGGATGGTATTTAAAAAAGATTCCTTTAACGGGTATTATTTGGAACCGTGAATGAATTTTCCAACATAAATAGTTCAATAGTAGGTTGAATTGTGTCTCCCAAAAAAAGATACATTGAAATTCCTACCTCTGGAACCTATGAATGCGACCTTACCTGGAAATAAAGTTTTTGAAGATGTAATTAAGATGAGGTTGTACAAAAAAAAAAAAAAAAAAGGGCATACTGGATTAAGGAGGATCCTAATTCAATGACTGGTGTTCTTTAAGATGAGGGATCCAGACTGTGAAATTTGGGAAAGGAAGGTATATTCCTTTATTTCTGTTTCCAGTCTTCTCAATCCCTCCCCTGAGGCAATGGGTACAGACCTGACTCTCTTCTTGACATAAGACCTGATGGGGGATGAAGGACAGAGAGTATGTTCAAAAAGTGTGAACCATGAGGACCAAAGCATATGATATCATTAGTAATGTAGCCTTGTGTGAAGTCAGCCTGTGGCAGTTTATGGCACAGCTCTGCCCCATTTAAGACCTGGGATCTGGCAAGTGGATTGACCTCTTGTTAATCAAAGTGCAGTCCAGGAACCAGCAGGATCAGCATCATCTGGAAGTTTTTAGACATCTCAAGGCTTACCTAGGCCTACTGAATCAGAACTCACATTTTATTTTATTTTTTTTTAAATTTTATTATGTTATGTTAATCACCATACAATACATCATTGGTTTTTGATGTGGTGATCCACGATCCATTGTTTTTGTACAACACCCAGTGCTCCATGCAGTACATGCTCTCCTTAATACCCGTCACCAGGCTAACCAATCCTCCCTCCCCCCTCCCCTCTAAAACCCTGTTTGTTTCTCAGAATCCATAGTCTCTCATGGTTCATCTCTCTCTCCAATTCCCACCCCCATTTTTCCCTTCCTTCTCCTAATGTCCTCCATGTTATTCCTTTTATTCCACAAATAAGTGAAACCATATAATAATTGACTTTCTCTGCTTGACTTAGTTCACTTAGCATAATCTCCTCCAGTCCCCTCCATGTTGATGTAAAAGTTGGGTATTCATCTTTTCTGATGGCTGAGTAATATTCCATTGTATATATGGACCACATCTTCTTTATCCATTCATCTGCTGAAGGGCATCTTGGCTCTTTCCACAGTCTGGCTATTGTGGACATTGCTGCTATGAACATTGGGTGCATATGGCCCTTCTTTTCACTACATCTGTGTCTTTGGGGTAAATACCCAGGAGTGCAACTGCTGGGTCATAGGGTAGCTCTATTTTTAAATTTTTGAGGAACCTCCACACTGTTTTCCAAAATGGCTGTACCATCTGACCAACAGTGTAAGAGGGTTCCCCTTTCTCCACAACCTCTCCAACATTTGTTGTTTCTTTCCCTGTCCATTTTTGCCATTCTAACTGGTGTAAGGTGGTATCTCAGTGTGGTTTTGATTTGGATTTCCCTGATGGCTAATAATGATGAACATTTTTTCATGTGTCTGTTAGCCATTTGTATGTCTTCTTCAGAGAAGTATCTTTTCATATCTTCTGCCCACTTTTTGACTTGATTATTTGTTTTTTGGGTGTTGAGAACTCACATTTAAAAAAAAAATCCTTACTTCTTATGCACATTAAAGTTTGAGAGGTACTGAATTAATACATCTAAGTCTCAGGCTCCCATTAATAAAGTGAGGATAACAATAAAGACCTCATAGGATATAGAAAGATTGAGTGAGTTAATGAGTGTAAAGCACTTAGCACAATGCCTTGCATACACCAAGCACTCAGCCATCTTAAACAAACAAGGCTTAGATTTCTAGACCTACATAAAAAGAACTAAGAGAATGAGGGGCACCTGGATGGCTCAGTCGGTTAGGTAACTGACTCTTGGTTTGGGCTCACGTGGTGATCTCATGGGTCCTGAGATTGAGCCCCCAGTTGGGCTCAGTGCTCCACACTTAGTGGGGGTCTGCTTGAAGATTTTCTCCCTTTGCCTCTCCCCCCACTCACATACTATCCTCCTTCCCTCCTTCCCTCCCTCCCGCCCTCTCTTCCTCCTTCTCTCTCTCTCATTCTCTCTCTCTGTGTCTCATAAATAAAATAAATCTTAAAAAAAAAAACTATGAGGACAATAAAAAGAATCATCTGGGAGAAACTAACCTCCCCCCATTACCAATGTTTTTTGTGAAGAAATAATTTCTGAATTCTGGCTGAGAACACAGGGATTCATCTTTTTCCTCCCTTCTCTGTGTAGCAGCATGGGTCCCACCAGAAAGGACCCATCAGAGGGGGGCCCCTGGGGAGGACTGCAGCGGGGCTTCAGTAGCTGATGTGGAACCGTGTTTGCCAAGTGCCTAGCGTCTTGCCTCGCACATAAGAGGTGCTCAATAAATTGCATCTTTTGTATCCCACCATTAACTTCCTATAAATGAGTCTGTGAATCAAATTGAGCCTTATTCTTGAGCTTTCTGAGTCAAAAAACCCAGACTCTGAAAAAGCATTTTTTCCCTAGATCATTTATGACACATACTGGGGAGTAAGGAAGGAGGGAGAGGGAGGTTGCTTGCTTGTCTACTTGTTGCTAGATTTCATAACATTTGCATTTTTCTGCTTATAAAAATAAAATGTACTCTCACACAGGAAATATTTAAAAAGATAATTAAAACCATCTGAAATCCTGCTACCCAAGAATGTTAGCATGCTGTCTCTTTTCTTCCATACTCTCTCTGGGTGGTTGTATATACTACATTTACATAATTGGGTTGGGTATATACTGAATATGCAGTTTATGGATCCTGCTTTTTAAATTTCACTTAACATTTTATTGTGATCATCTCCATATCAATAAACAGACTCCAAACAAATGCTTTTTTTTAAAGACTTTGTTTATTTGAGAGAGAGAGAGAGAGAAAGAGTGTGTGAGCTTGGGGGAGGGACAGATAGAGAGGGAGAAGCAGATTCCCCCCAAGCAGGGAGCCTGATGCAGAACTCCATCCCAGGACCCTGAGATCATTACCTGAGCCAAAGGCAGACACTTAAGCTACTGAGCCACCCAGGCGCCCCAAACACTTTTTAATGAAGACCCTAATAGTTCTTAATTATGGCTCCACCATCATTTATGTTACAATTCCTCTATTTTTGGTCATTTAGGTTATTCCCATGTTTTTGCTATTACGAGTAGTATTTCAATTATGTCTTTAAAGATAAAGCTTTGGCTATATTTCTGACTGTTTCTGTCTGATTGTTTTCTTGGATGTTAATCCCAATGAATGGTATTTCTGGTGTACAGGGTATGAGATTGTCAAAATCCTTGATATGTATATTAAAATTACTTCCCAAAGGGCTACATCAACTTGGATTCCCACTCACCATTGTGAAATATTTATTTCTGTGGCCTGAATTGAGTATTACCAATTTTTTCATCTTTATATTTTAAATAGGCAGAAAAGTATCTCATTTACATTTTCATGTCTTTAATCCCTGGTGAAGTTAAATATTTTTCTAATCTTTATTGACCACTGTCATTTTATAAATGATCTGTTTGTGTCTTTTACTTATTTTCTATTGCAAATTTTTGGTATAGCCTATTGGTTTATAAAAACTCTTTTCTTACTGAAGATACTAAATATTTGTAATGCATGTTGCAAATATCTTGCCAGACTGTCCTTCACTTTTTAATGTGGTTATGACAATGTAATATACTGAATTTTAAATCGTCCTTACAGTCTAATCTATTTTTTGTCCTGTGTGTTTTTTTTGTTTTTGTGCTTAAAAATGTCTTCACATCCCACAAATCAGCTAAATAAGGGCCTATTTTGTCTTTTAATTGTTCATGGCTTTATTTTTTATACTCAGTCCCTCGCTCAAGCCAGATTTTATTGCATTATAGAGTAAATAAGGTCAGAAACTAACTTACAGTTTTCTCCTCAAATAGCCAATTTTACCATATGTTGAATAAAGCATCTGTTCCCAACTGGTTTATAATGTTCCATTATCTCATACTACATCTTTTTATTTCAAGTTTTTATTAAATTCTAGTTAGTTAACATATATGGTAAAATTGGTTTCAGATGTAGAATTTAGTGATTCAGGACTTACATATAATAACACTCAGTGCTTATTACCACAAGAGCCCTCCTTAATGCCCATGGCCCACCTCTCCTCCAGCAACCTTCAGTTTGTTTTCTTTTTTTTCTTTTTTTTTTTTTTAAAGATTTTATTTATTTATTTGACAGAGACAGAGACAGTGAGAGCAGGAACACAAGCAGGGGGAGTGGGAGAGGGAGAAGCAGGCTTCCTGCTGAGCCGGGAGCCCGATGCGGGACTCGATCCCAGGAC
This sequence comes from Mirounga leonina, assembly GCF_011800145.1. Classification (NCBI taxonomy): domain Eukaryota; kingdom Metazoa; phylum Chordata; class Mammalia; order Carnivora; family Phocidae; genus Mirounga; species Mirounga leonina. The sequence goes on from NW_023270739.1 coordinate 15,413,969, forward strand.
CCTGGGATCATGACCTGAGCCGAAGGCAGTCGCTTAACCATTCAGTTTGTTTTCTGTAGTTAAGAGTCTTTTATGGTTTGCCTCCCTCTCTTTTTTTTCCTTCCCCTATGTTCATCTGTTTCGTTTCTTAAATTCTACGTATGAGTGAAATCATATGCTATTTGTCTTTCTCTGACTGACTTATTTAACTTAGCATGATACAGTCTAGCTCCATCCACGTTGTTGCAAATGGCAAATTTCATTCTTTCTGATGGCTGAGTAATATTCCATTATGTATATATACCACATCTTTTTTATTCATTCATCCATCGATGGACATGTGGGCTCTTTCCATAATTTGGCTATTGTTGATAATGCTGCTATAAACATTGGGGTGCACATGTCCCTTCAAATCTATATTTTTGTATCCTTTGGGTAAATACCTAGTAGTGCAATTGCTGGGTCGTAGGGTAGTTCTATCTTTAACTTTTCGAGGAACCTCTGTACTGTTATCCAGAGTGGTTGCACCAGCTTGCATTCTCACCAACAGTGTAAGAGCATTCCCATTTCTCTGCAACCTCACATCACCTGTGTTGTTAATTTTAGCCATTCTGACAGTTGTGAGGTGGTAACTCATTGTGGTTTTGATTTGTGTTTCCCTGATTATGAGTAATGTTGAGCATCTTTTCATGTGTCTGTTGGCCATCTGCCTGTCTTCTTTGGAAAAATGTCTGTTTGTGTCTTCTGCCCATTTCTTAACTGGATTATTCATTTTTGGGTGTTGAGTTTGATAAGTTCTTTATAGATTTTGGATACTAACCCTTTATCAGATATGTCATCTGCAAATATCTTCTCCCATTCTGTAGGCTGCTTTTTAGTTTTGTTGATTTTTCCTTTGCTGTGCAGAAGCTTTTTATCTTGATGAAGTCCCAATAGTTCATTTTTGTTTTTGTTTCCCTTGCCTCCAGAGACATCTCTAGTTAGAAGTTGCTATAGCCAAGGTCAAAGAGGTTGCTGTCTGTGTTCTCCTCTAGGATTTTGATGGTTTCCTGTTTCACATTTAGGTCTTTCATCCATTTTGAACTTATTTTTGTGTATGGTGTAAGAAAGTGGTCCAGTTTCGTTCTTCTGCTTGTGGCTGTCCAATTTTCCCAACATCATTAGTTGAAGAGACTGTCTTTTTTCCATTGGACATTCTTTCCTGCTTTGTCAAAGATTAGTTGACCATATAGTTGTGGGTCCATTTCTGGGTTTTCTACTCTGTTCTATTTTTTTTTTAAGATTTTATTTATTTATTTGAGAGAGAGAGAATGAGAGACAGAGAACATGAGAGGGAGGAGGGTCAGAGGGAGAAGCAGACTCCCCGCCGAGCAGGGAGCCTGATGCGGGACTCGATCCCGGGACTCCAGGATCATGACCTGAGCCGAAGGCAGTCGCTTAACCAACTGAGCCACCCAGGCGCCCTCTACTCTGTTCTATTGATCTGTGTGTTTCTTTTTGTGCCAGCACCATACTTCTCATACTACTTTTTTGGTAAATATTGCTTCAAGATATTGTTTTCCATTCCATTGGTTCATTTACTAATTAGTGGATTATTACCATACTGCTTTCATTATTGTAACTTTCTAAGAATCTTAAACTTCTGGAGGTTGTACCCAGACTTTTGATATAATTACTCAGTTAAAACTTCTAAACATTCTGGTTACACATTTTTAAAAAGTCACTAACCATTAACTCTGAGATATAAGAGCCTTTGTATCTTATCTCATTAAACAGACAAGTTCATTCATGTCAAAAAAGCTGAAATGACTTGCCCAAGATTTCTGACTCACTGGAAGCGGGGTTAGGATTTGAACCCAGACTGCTACAACCAGTTTAGAGCACTTTCCACCACTTCATACCAGTTTTTGCTTTCACAAGGTATCAACAAAATGCAGCACGGGATGGTTTCAATTCAACCAGGGTGAGCATTAACAAAGATGCAAGTACTGTAATATGGTTCCTGATCCTGGGGGGTATGAATATGCTACAAATTTTTTCAGTAAAGTATCAGATGTAGAAAGTGTTGAATAAAGGGTAGAGAAGGAGGGAGAGATTCATTCCAGCTCGAGATTGGAGGTTTCCAACAAGGGATGACCTCTGTACTGAGGCATGAAGGTTGAGCCAAATTGAGATAGAAAGGAGAGGATGAACAGTACAGAATGGACAAAAACACAAAGGATAAAACAACAGTACCTTCAGGGGTTCTATTTTGCTCCCTCGCCCCCATGCCACCCAGCCAATCCATTAGCCCTACTGCTGACACCACTTTCAAAATAAATACTAACTACACAAGTTCTTCATCATGTTAGTGATCATCCCAGATAATTGAGTGTGTCCCTTCAAAATGCCATTTATCCTTGTGGTCCCGTCTGTCTGCTGAGCTCCCAGAACTGCCTCCCTGCATCCCCACCTTCCCTCTTTACCTCGTTATTTCCAACTAGCTTTCACATTTGCATCCTAAAAAAAAAGATCTCCACTTCTCTCAGAAATCCTATCTTCTGCAGAATCAAGTATTTGGGATAATAGGTGTGTGCTTCATTAATGACCCAATGAGGCTCTTAAATCAAGTACAGCAGGTGACAGCGCTTGCACATAGCATGATTTTCTGAACTGTCCATTCCGTCAGATTCTTGAGTTCTTCCCTCCCCACTTTTCCAATTCTCTGGATTATGTGAATGAGGCAACATATATGAAAACACTTTTTAAAACATAAATGACTCTCCATATGTCACTTGCCATTGAACCTGTGCAATGGCCCTTTTGACATGTACCACAAGATTGCTATTGTCTGATGTTACCTGTTCTCGCCTTCTCTGTCACAGTAATGGAACCACTGGCTTTTTAGAGGAGTGCATGGCTATATTAAAAAACAAACAAGCAAAACTCAATATTTCCCAGACACTTTTGCAGATAGATGTGGCCAATTGACTAAATTTTGTGTATGAGCAGAATAAATGTGACTTCAGGGTGCGTCTTCCTCCTCCCCGTGACTAGAATGTGGATGTGGCCATGCACCATCTTGGACCAGATGGAACAAGAGAACACCTTGAGAAAAGTGGAGGAAATACAAGGATCTGGGTTCCTACCACCGCGGATCTTCAGTGCCATCCCTGAACTTACTAGATATTGACAGTTATGTATGAGAACTCATTTTCCAAACTTATTTTAGCCACTATTATTTTGGATCTCTGTTCTCTGTCCTCATTAATGCAACATGGATGTGCCAGAAGTTTCACAGCTTCTGTGATTTTCAGCTCCTTACTCTAAAATGCTGGACCTCTGCTTAGCTCAGTTGGCCAAAGCACAGTGCTCAGATGAGAAGTAGCATCCCTGCCTGGGCCAGATAATTCCAGTTTCCAACCACCTCTAACGGACTTCTCTGTGTTGCAGATGAGAGTGTGGATAGACCTGGGCAAATATATCCCTTCCATGGTGGGTGAGAAGATTTCAATGAATCCACCACCTACAAAGAGTGGTGCTACATGAAAAACACAACTAAGAAGTGGAACACGATCCTATAGTCTGGTATGAGTTGATGAGGTTCTTTCAGAGGCCAATTTGGCAGTATATATTAAAATTAAAATGCTAATGCCC
>NW_023270739.1:15417593-15429096 GCF_011800145.1 Mirounga leonina
AGTAGGCAACACTGACAGACAATGAATGTCTTTAGCATGTAAATGCAAACTTTGAAACTTTGTGCAGGTATTTCTTTAATAAGGTGATTCATTCATACTGATTTCACAAGTATTATTGATTAGGACTATGGTAAAGTAAGAATTTAAATAAAAGCTATGAGTCAATTTTACATGGATATGGCACATATCATGAAGTTATAATCTGAATAACTTATGTTTGTGATAAACTGACATTCAGCATCCCACAGCAGGGTTTATTGCTCTATGCAAAGCTCAGTGAAGAATTGTTGTTACCTGTCTGTCATCTCCCCAATAACATGGACCTTGTTCTCCTTTGCATGGCCAGTGTTTTGCATAAAGCTTGTGCATAGAAACCTCTTACTGAGATATTGCCTATGAACCAAGTGACAGTTGTTTTGATATTGTGAATTGCAAGAGGGCTTTCTTCTGTGACAAATGGTCCCAGGGAGGTTTATGGTGGGGTTGACCTGCTTGCTGTAGATCAGTGGTTCTTGGCCTTGGCTGCATGTTAGAAATACCTGTGGAGGTTTGTAAACTCTCCATGCCAGGGCTGCAACCCAGACCAATTAAACCAGAATCTTGGGACATGGGACCGAGACCTCTGTATTATTCTAGTCCCCAGGGCACTTTCAACACATAACCAAAGTTGAGAACCATGAATCTGGGTGATAAAGCTGCCACCAGCTATCCAAGTGACTAAAAGCCAGTGGATCTCAAGGAAAATGACAACACCCATAGATCCTCAGACTGTTAAGGACTTTGCTCCGGAATGTTCTGTAATGTTTCCCCTTTGGATAAATGCTGACTCTCATCACCTAAAGGTCACTGCCGAATCCCGCTTTCTCACAGAGGCCTACTCTGATCACCATATTTCATACTGCAATCGGCCTCCAGCCCCACCCCCATGGTGTTCCTGTTCCCCCCTATTCTGCCCTGCTCTTTCCTTTTCCAAAGCACTTTTTACCCAGGAACAGATACCATTTACTTATTAATTACATTTATTGTTTATGATTGTCTCACCCCTCTAGGAGGTAGGCTTCTGGGACACAGGAATCTTTGCTTTCTTCCCTAAATATCTCAAGAGCCTGAAAGTGTGCCATGTACATGGTGGGTACTTGGTAAATATTTGCTAAATGAATACAACTTAGAGCCAGCAAAGGCCTGCTGGAGCGTTTGCTCAACCCAACCTTCTCATTGAACTGATGACAAAACCGCAACCCAGAGAAGAGAAGAAAGGCATCCAGGGCCACAAAGCGAGGCAGTGGCTGAAATGGGACAGACACCAGCCCCCTGACTCCCAGCCCAATCCCCCTTCAGCCCAGTAAGCAGGTTGCCTGTTTAAAAGTGCACATGAACAGTTCCAAACTGCGAAACTTCAAGAGCAGCCTTTGTTTCTGCCAGGGTTTTCAAAAATCTCTTTGCTTTTAGAGAGCATTATCAGCATTAGGACTTGATGAGTGTGATTCAAAATTTGGGAAGACTACTATATGCTGTCTGTGTAATCACTCAGAACCTAGAGACCATATAGAGACATTGGTTTTTACCAGGCTTTTCTTTTTCTTTTTTCTTTCTTCTTTCTTTCTTTCTTTCTTTCTTTCTTTCTTTCTTTCTTTCTTTCTTTTCTTTCTTTCTTTCTTTCTTTCTTTCTTTCTTTCTTTCTTCTCTTTCTTTCAGCAATTTTTGTTTGTTTTTTGTTTTCCCTAATCTGGGCTGGAATAAAGAAGCCATGAGATCTGCGCTCTGGATTTTGTAAATGAGCCCGCTGCTCATCGCACTTCTAGCAAGATAAGACCCAAACAGCATTTGCAGAAATGCTTCGCTATCTCTCAAGCAATCCGGCTCCTGTGTGGGCCCCTTGGTAACAGCTTGGCAAATCCGCAAAAGGAATGCGACTATATAGTTTGTGTGTGGACCGTGGAGTTATTATGGTTTCCAAATTGCCTAGCAGGTCATTAATCATAGGCCAAGATAGGCCATCACTACCGCAGTGGTGTGAAAGCGTCCAGCATAATGCTGGCGAAATCATGTTTAACAGGCAGCTCTTGCCGGCGTAGATATGGAAGGGGGAGAGGCAAGGAAAAAAATCAGTCCCCTTTTAGGAAAGAAAACTTCTACTTATCTTTGATTTGCATTCAGTCCTCCCTCAATAGTCCTTAAGCCTGTTATTTAATTCATTTTGGTGCCAGGGTTCATCACAAAGCAAAAACCCTAAGCGAGACCTATGCAGTCTGTGACCTCCAAACCCCCTGTCTTTTCTTGTCAGTTCTATGTCATTTGTGCAGTTGAACTCCACCAATTCGAAATGCTGACCTCTTCCATAGACAACCTTATTCTCCTCCAGTGAAAGAAAGGACCAGGGCCGACAAACCACTCAAGCGGAGATGGCAAGAAAAGAGAAAAGTGGTTGACTCGTAAATCAATTTCCACAGCCCACCCAAAACCCACACACACACTGAATTTGTATAAATTAAAAAAAAAATTGCTGAATGGATTTATAAAGAAGAGGGTTCCAAGAACAAAATTTAAAAAATTATGAATTGGGACCAGGAAGAATGAAGTCGGATCCCTGCTCCCAGTGAGCCCACACAGCACTGAGGGCCTCCCAGCACTCCTACACCTGGACTCCCTGAGGTTGCTTGAAAAGAAAAGTTGAGAATAAAAAGCAGGAGAAAAGTTCCATGTCACTGGCAAAGGCAACAAAAGAAAGGGGGTGGGGACACGACCAGAAAAACAGAACTTGAGTTGTGGAGCCCAGAACTGATAGGCGCGAGACCTGGGATGTGGATGCGGCCGGCGGGCACCCGGCTGTGCATGGGGACCCACGCGGCACATCCCCCAGTGCTGGGCGCGGGTCCCACCTGCCCCCGAATACAGACCTAGAATCATCTCCTGTGGCCTGTGATTTCACAGAGCCAGTGTTTTTTTCTTGCCATGTCTATCACTTCTCTTCGATTTTAGATCTTTTCCCATCAAAACCAATCACCAACTAGATAACGTTATTTAATTAAAATTTGCATTTATTGAGCACCTACTATGGCCTCTGCACTAGGCATTGAGGATATCAACCACAGCTCCTGTCCCAAATATCTAACAATCTACTGTGAACACAAAATATAAAAGCCCCTCTTACAGGAAAAAAAAAAAAAAGGAGAATAGAAATATGAGTTTCTCTTTTAACATATGAATCCATTTTTCCTAGATTCTCTCCACACCCTTCCCCCTTTCCTCACTATCTGGAATTTTTAGGCTGAGAAGAAGAGCCCCAAATCAGGCGCATTCCTCTACAGATGTTCTTTCTGTTCTCTAGACCTTCTGACACCTATAAAAAAAAAATTTTTTTTTTAAAGGAAAAGAAAAAAGTTCTCTTCTTGTGTCTGAAAATTGAGGTTTTTCCTTAATTCGAAGCACACACCAAAGACCCCTTTTATTCAGTTACTTTTAAGCCTTGGGAAGCATTGTTAAACAATTAATGAGGATTCACAAATTGTTAGAGTGAGTGAGAAGCATCATGGAGTTTCCTGGCTCCTTTTCTTAAGAGCTATTGTTCTCAGAGCCACAAAATGCTCCTTGTAACTCCTAGTGGTCAATATGAGAATTGTCACTATTTCTCTTCCTGATACAGCAGGGTCTACTTAATAAAAGTGATTTGGGCAGTGTTTCTGAATTTTAAACATAATTCGAAGTCCTTTTGTTTTGGTCATTTCTTTAGGGGAAAAAAAGGAAGAGCTGTAGTCAAATAAATTAGGGAACATTATGACAAGGGCAACTAAATAATAACGAATATGTAAAAATTCCAGAGAAAAAGTGATTGATCTGTGTAAGGTGAGGTGAAGGAAGGCTTCCTGGAGGAAGCAATATCTGAACCAGAACTTCAAGGGTAAACGAATACACCAGACTAACAAAGAGGACATGTGCAAAGGTAATGAGAGGAGAGAAAGCAGGAGTGTGCAAGGGATTATAAAGTGTTTGGTGTTGCTGGGATAGAAAGGTCAACAGGGATGATTGGAGATCTGGATGGGACAGCAGGCAGGAGCTAAGTTATCAACCATTTATAAGTGAGGCACTATCATGGGCAGTGGGAAAACCATAGAAGATATATGGTCACACTTCAGAGCGATCACTCCAGTGGCAGTGGTGTGGTCTGCATATTATTTTTAAAGTACTTGGTTGTCTGCAGTATGGATTGGATGTGACACGAACAAGGGGTCTATCTCAGAGACAGAGACTCAGGGAGAAATGAGAAGGTCCTAAACAAAGGTAGAAGCAATGGGGCTGGGAAAGCAGGAGCTGAATCTAAGAGATAAATAGGGTCTCTAAAAGGTCTGGAAACAGAGAAAAAAAATACGTTTAAACAATATTATTTGTTACATTTTCAAATAACATGCTCCATATGTTTCCTTCAACCTCCAGACACTTTCACAGGCAAAATATCTCTAAATTAAAGCGTAATAGGTCTAATTCAATAAATAATTTGAATATTCCCCTGTTTCTATAGATTATTCAGATACTATATAGAATCTTTTGGATTTAACGATGCTCACTGGCTGCCAGTTGGAGAAGATGCAAGAGAGAATCTTGGAAATGACTCCTGGGTTTCTGGTCGAAGATACTGGGTGGGTGGCAATATCAAAAATCAGATTTGGAAAACAAGTATGGTATGTTCTTTCAATCAACATAAACCTCCTAAACAGCTAATGAGAGCTGGGTTAAGACCCTTAGAGGCTCTAGGAATGGGCGAAAATAGGAAGGACTGAACTTGGAGTTCCAAAACCAATGTCAGTATCATGGGCTTAAATGCAGAACCCAGCAATGAAAGGAACCAGTTGGAAAAGATTCCACCTGGCCTTGATGGTTTGAATTTCTTGTCATCTTGAAATCTGACTGAGAACATAATCTTTTGAAAGAATATACCTGGCATCTTCTCCATGGGTTCTAATCTTGGAAATACCCCTTCCTGGCTGTGTGATGTTGGGCAAGTCAGCTAGTATCTCTAGGCCTCCATTTCACCATCTGTAGCTCAGAGGGTTGAAAGAGGAGACCTTTAAATATCCAGTGGCTCCACAAATAAAATTGATGTCGCTGTCTTGAGAAATCTGGTCTAGTTTCCAACCTAAAAGTATAGACAAATAAAGAAGACTGAAAGGACTGGGAACTTGATGCTGGGACCTATGAATTGGTGTAAAGTGTCTCTTTTTTTTTAAGATTTTATTTATTTATTTGAGAGAGAGAGTGCAAGTGAGAGAGAGCACAAGTAGGGTGAAGGGCAGAGGGAGAAGCAGACTCCCTGCTGAGCAGGGAGCCTGACCTGGGACTCCATCCCAGGACTCCGGGATTATGACCTGAGCCAAAGGCAGACACTTCACTGACTGAGCCACCCAGAGGCCTGACTCTTTTTTTTTTTTTTTTAAGATTTTATTTATTTACTTATTTGAGAGATAGAGAGAGAGCATGAGAGTGGAGGGAGGGGCAGAGGGACAAGCAGACTCCCCTCTGAGCTCAGGGCTCCACACTGGCTCCATCCCAGGACCCTGAGATCATGACTTGAGCCCCTGAGCCGAAGCCAGACACTTAACCGACTGAGCCACCTAGATGCCCCAGTGTAAAGTGACTCTTGGGGTAGAATCTACTGTAGAGGGACCTTGAGTTTCTTTGAAACTCAATATTCATCCTCCTCTTCTTCCTTGCTAACAGAATCCCATTTGTGTTTGAAGCAATCACATTCATGGCTTAAAAAGTCCATTTCTGGCTACTTTTGCCCCATTCCATTAGCCATATGATGTAGTTCAGGCCAAAGAAATACAACTGGGGCTTACGGAGAAGGTTTCAGGAAAGTGCTTTAGAGAATAGCTTCAGCTGGCACAGCCCTCCTCTTTATCCTCCCCTTTCTTGCCTTAGAAACCAGACATGATCTGGAGATGGAGCAGTCATCCTGGGGCCACAAGGCACCCAGCCAAATGCTGAGTAAGGATGGAAAGCTAGTCAGCAACTGTGGCCTGAGAACATCCTGAGCCATCATACCAACTCCAATTCCTACAGCCCGACTTCTTGCTCAGAGAGAAAGGAAGGGAAGGAGGGAGGAAGAGAGGGAAGGAGGGGGGAAAAAGGGAAGGAAGAAAAGAGGGAGGGAGGGAGAGAGGGAAGGGAGGGAGGGAAGGAAGAGTGAGGAAGGGAAGGAAAGAAGAAGGAAGGAAGGAAGGAAGGAAAGGAGGAAGGAAGAGAAGGAAGGAGGAAGGGTAGGAAGGGGGAGGGAAGGAGGGAGGGAAGGATGGAAGGAAGGAAGGAAGGAGGGAGGGAGGGAGGGAAGGAAGGAAGGAAGGAAGGAAGGAAGGAAGGAAGGAAGGAAGGAAGGAAGGAAGGAAGGAAGGAAGGGGCAAGTCCCTCATATTTGGTTTCACCATCACAAGTTGGGTATTCTGCACATTCCATCAAACCTATTTCTCATAAAAGTGATGCCTGACCTCTCCCATATAGTGATGAATAAGCCCATTTCCCTGCAACATTTAGTACGCTTGGGAGAACCAGATATAATAAATGACTGCTTCTGGAAAAGCTGTATAAAGATAAAACTAATTGCAATCCTCCAGGACAGAGACCGTATTTTATTCATCTTTATAGCCCCAGTGCCCAATGTGGACATGACATACTTTAGGATCACAATCCCTATGAGTTAAATGAATGATGAAGAGAAGGAAATAATCTTTTTCCATCAAGAAGTTATTCCATCTATATGACAGCAAACATTCACCTGTGATGATTTGTCATTAAGTCCATAGGACTGACTCTAGTCCCACCCATCCCCCAGGTCACCTAAACCAGTCTATGGGAACATCCCATAGAAAATATAAGAAGGTACTGATTATTTCACCATTGTGTCTGACAGGACCCAGGAAGAAACTAATCCCCAGGCTCCTAGAGTAAACCAAGGGCTCTTCTGCTACCATCCATGGCAAGCAATGATGACACTTGCCCTAAAAGATGGAGCAGAGCTGGGGAGAGAAGCACCTGGGAGACCCAGAGGGCACCTGGGGTGACCATGCAGGAAGGCAGAGACAGAAGAAGGTCCTTCTTTTGTTCCCTCTCCTCTGCCACACTCCTCACCTGGAAATTAGCCTCTCAACTAATGCTTAGATCTGAACATCAGTTCCATTTGGATGTAAATAGTTTATCTGTTTAACCCCCTAACTAGGAAACGATTTTCACAGAGAAACCAACAGTTAGCAGTGACAGGAGAACTGAATGAGGGGACATGTCTTGCCAGACACAATGCAAACATCGCTACTATCGCCAGTTGCATCCATTTCCAGCCAGGACTCGAAGAACAGTTTCTAAAGTTACCCCACTTGTCACCATCAACATCACTCTAAAACAAGTATCTGCAAACTATGGCCTAAAAAGCCAAATCCTGTCTTTGTAAATAAAGTTTTATTAGGACACAGCCACACTTTCACTTATATATTGTTTCTGCTTCTCTTACACTACAATTGCAGAAAATAACTACTTTTTCCTATTTTTTTAAAAGATTTATTTATTTATTTGAGAGCGAGAGAGCAGGGGAGGGGCAGAGGGAGAGGAAGAGAACCTCAAGCAGACTCCCCACTGAGTACAGGGCTAAGAGGGGCTGGATCTCAGGACCCTGAGATCATGACTTGAGCAGAAACCAAGAGTTGGATGCTTAACAGACTGAGCCACCCAGGCCCCCCTCTACTTGTCACCCTTTACAGAAATAGTTTGATGACCCCTACTCTTGTCGTTTTTTGTTGTTTTTTTGTTTTGTTTTGTTTTGTTTCGTTTTGTTTGTTTTAGGCCACCTAGCATCTGAGTGCCTTTCCCTCGAGTGCTCTTGGGCATTTTGGTAGAAAGCAGAGCCCGTCTCCTACTATAACCTTGGGCAAGGCCAGATACCACTTTCCCGGTCTCCCTTGCATCTGTGTCTCGGCCAATCAGAAGCTCCCACCCCAGATGTGGACTTGACAGCTAGGGGCACAAAGAAACAGAGACAGAAGAGAATTCATCTTTGTTACAACGGCAGCTGGGATTATGGCTATAGCCAACCAGTTTCCCAGCAGTGGCACCACTGGGGCCAGCGGGACATCCAGTGTCTGGCCCTGGAGATGGTAGCAGCATAAATGGTGGTGTCCAGAGGCTGGAGGTACAAGTGGCTACAGCTTCACCCGACTGTTGCAGAGAATTATTTTAACCATGATCTTGGCTGCTCTCTGGCCTCATTTTCTGACCCTGGGAATCAGCCTTTCCAGTTACTCTGAACAACTGAAAGCCTTTCAGTGATTTTCTTTCAGTGTAAGCCAGTCAGTTTATCTCTGTTGCTTGCAACTGAGAGCTCTGACCAATAAAACCATCCTTTTTTCATTTTTATTTATTTATTTATATATTTTTAAAAGATTTTATTTATTTATTTGAGAGAGACAGACAGTGACAGAGATCACGAGCAAGTGGGGAGGAGAGGGAGAAGCAGACTCCCCGATGAGCAGGGAGCCTGACAGGGGGCTCGATCCCAGGACCCTGGGGTTATGATCTGAGCCAAAGGCAGATGCTTAACCGACTGAGCCACCCAGGCACCCCTAAAACCATCTCTTTTTTTTTTACACTTGTAGAGCAACTAGAAGATTACAAATCACCATCACATAACCTGTTTTGTTCTTATGACAACCCTGTGAAGTGTGTTTTTATGCCCATTTAACAGATGAAGAAACTGAGGCTAAGTGAGGTCAAGCAATCTCTTTCAGTTGACACTTGGAGTCCCTTTTAATGCAAACGTGGAATCTTTTTCTACTATGCCAAGCAAACAGAGCTCTAACACCGGGCACATGCTCATTTGGTTATACTTATAAATTAAACAAGTCTCTTCCTCAAAGTCCACAGAGGGTTGAGAGCTCTGTTAATGCTTACCAGCATCTTGTCATTTTTTGCCTCCTTTATTCCAGTCCAGGTGGCTTTATTTTTTCATTTGAAAATGTCATCAGCACGTCATTAGCAATGCACTGTTACCTGGCAGTAGGAAGAAGCATCCTAGGCCATATGGCTGAGTTTAATCTACATGGTCACGGTGTAATCCCGTTGAAATGGCTTCCCTTTGCAATCAAAACCGAATTTCACACTTTACCAAGATGGGGACAGCTCTTGTCTTCCCCAGAGTAATATAGATCTCCCCAGGCAGCCAAGGCCAATGGAAATGGCTTTCTTCTCTAGGCCAGCAGCAGGTGGGGAGCAGGGCTGGGAGGTCAGCATGAATGGGAAGAGGTTGGAAATGAAGGAGAGAGGCAGGAACGCTTGGGGACTCAGAATCCAAAGTAATCCTCCGCATTCCCCACCTACGGATTACCATTAGGGACATTCAACCCCTGGAACTTTGGATAAGTAAATTTGGGGTATAAATCACCTTTATGCTATTGGTCATTTTATCTCATTCACAGTTGTCATTTCTAAAGTTGGTTATCTGACTACTCCCCCCAGAAGGGCTAACATTACAATCGCTGTCCACAAACTGCCCTTATATCAGAACCACTTAGTTAATCAGACTCTCCAAGAAGATGTATTTTAAGCAGATAGGCCCCCATTTATTATAGTGCGGCTCCATTATAATGCAGTCTAGTGTATGAGAATCACTGGTAAGACAAGCAGAATGAAAGAAGGAGACAGCACTTTAAAAGAAATACCAATTGGTAAAGTTGTTTGTTTAAAATATAATAATACCTCATGAAGCCTCATGAGGTCCTTTTCATCCTTGCTGGTGAAATTGTAACTTATTCAGCCTTTCTGAAGGCAATCCGGTAACATGAATCCAAAAGTCTTCAGAAAACACATTTCCTGTAGCAGGACCATTCTCCTTCGTCAGATATGTCCTAAGGACATAATCATGTGTAGTTGTTTGGTTATAAAGTTTTTCGTCACAGGATTTATTCACAAATAGCAAAAAATAAAAATAAAGGAAAAGAAATCTCTGTGTAAAAATACAGATTAGTTAATATATTACAGTATATTCAATTAACATTTGAAATTATTTGTTGTCATAGAAGACTATGATGAATCAGAAACATGTAATTACAAAATTTTTTAATGTCTTTCTTACCCCACAAACTGTAAGGGTGGGGGTCACGTTGGTCTCTCACTATGGTATCCTGAGGGCCTAGAATAGGGCTTGGGAAAATATTTGTTGAACTAATAACTAAACTGATTTATGCTCATATTTTAAGTAGAAAAGTGAATTGTATGACACCACCTTGTCAAAAAATATATAGGTAATTGTATATTGATTGGTTTTCTCTGATGGGTAGAATTATAGGTGATGGCTATTATTTTCACTTATGAAAAGATAGTTATTATATCACAAATCTATAAATCTATATAAATTTCCATAAATATACATCCCCATTTATAATTCTATACAATATACCATCATATAATCCTGCCAATATTTATTTGAAGCAGAACTCCAACATTAAAGTTACAGGTTGTTTTATATTTTCAACACTTTAAAAAATACTAATACTACTATAACACGCTTTGCTGTGCGTCTTTTGAGCATATCTGATTTTTTTTTCTTCCTTAGGAAAAGTACCAAGAATTAGAATTAGAATGTCTATTTTCATTTGTAGAGGATCTCTGGCAACAAATAAGCTGTTCACTGAAATGTTTACCCTCTTTAGATGCTGCAAAATAAATTCCCTTTATTTGTGTGTCCCAGTGAAGCAAAGTAATATTCCTGAAGATGGAGAGGTGGGTGCAAAAGAGGTTTCTTGGCCACTCCAACAGCAAAGGACTATTTGGGGAAAGAACCCAATGAGGGCACTGCATTCTCTCCAAGCCTTGCTTCCATCCCCTTGGGAAGTGGAGACATGATGAACTGTCTGAATGCTGAAGCTGGACTGGTCCAGCCTGGCCCCCTCCCGGGACTGTGATGTTTGCTCATGCTGTTTTTTCATGGAAAAGATCTCATCATTAGTTTATATAAACCACCACTAGCTGCATCACTGTGGTTCTATAAACCACAGGTCTCACTTCAGTAGTGTTCTATCATGTGCTTGTGGGGGGTGCTCCTAAGGTTGGCCTACGTTTCAAACATGACTGCATTCTGAACATCTTCAGGCAATGTCATATTTTCATTAAATATGCTCAAAGTAGACCTTGTGCTCACACTCCTCCATTATTTCGGCCAGCAGTCCATGAGGTAATGATTATTTATCAAGGACAGACTCTGTCTTCTGGAAGATGAAGACGGTTGCTCAGAGAATGAGGAAAAAAGAAACATGTGGGAGAGACAAAGGACATGAAGAGCATCCCTGTTCTCTGGAAACCCAACCATCCCCACAAGGAACCATTGGAAAAACAATGATGGAGAAGCTGACCAACTGTTGCAGAATTTATTAAACATTCCTGGAATTATATAAAGCTTTGCTGGTTTTCTTTCTTTCTTTCTTTTTCTTTCTTTCTTTCTTTCTTTCTTTCTTTCTTTCTTTCTTTCTTT
>NW_023270739.1:15429106-15567362 GCF_011800145.1 Mirounga leonina
TTTCTTTCTTTCTTTCTTTCTTTCTTTCTTTCTTTCTTTCTTTCTTTCTTTCTTTCTTTCTTTCTTTTTCTCTCTTCCTTCCTCCCTTTCTCTCTTTCTTTCTTTTTTTAAATTGGTGTTTAGAGCTGGTGGGTGGGTGGAATTATAGCAACGGGGTGACAGCAATCCCAGAGGCTTGAGAGTTGATGCCAATTTAAGTAATCTTACCAGTGAGAGATGCAATGGGAATGAAGGTCATCCCTTGAATTTCTAAGAATGATTTTCTGAAAATTTTCCTTCTAAGGCTTGGAGAAGAGGCCAAAGTTCTGAATCACTCTCAAATGCTGAGAGGATAAGGCTCCTAGGAGGAAAACACAATGGCCAATTCTAACTTCTAGTGCTTACTTTCTCCTAGCAAAGCGATCACTTCCTGGAGCTTCATTTTTGCCTTCCACAAAATGGGCTGATAATTACCCGTCTGCCTCATCAGGGAGCAGTAAGCAATACCAAATCATTCTGCTCTTACTAGAGGGTGACTGCTCACTTCTTGGAGGCCCTGAAACTCTTCCATACCACCAGACAGTCTCCCTAAGACCCACCCACAGAGATTCTGCTTTAGCTCATACCATCCTTGGGCTATGAACACAGAACAACAGAATACAAAATTGCCTGAAGACTTAGCTACAGTCATCATTGCATCCATGGATCATTTTTGTTTCATTGTTTCATGGATGTAATTGCATGTGTGGCAAATATTTTCCTGGTACACAAAAATAAAAGACTCTATACTATTTAATTTCCAAGTGAATTTTCTTTTTCTTTCTTTTTTCTTTTTCTTTTTTCAGAGAGGTGGGGAGGGGCAGAGGGTAAAGGAGAGAATCTTAAGCAGTCTCCATCCAGGGCAGAGCCTGACGTGAGGCTCAACATGGGGCTCGATCCCAGGACCCTGAGATCATGACCTGAACTGAAATCAAGAGTCAGTCGCTTAACCAACTGCTCCTCCCTGGTGCCCTTCAAGTGAATTGAGTAATCTACTATGTGCTAGATACCATGCTAGGCACATTTCCTTTTACACATTTTTATTTCCATTTATGCAGATAAGGAAACAAAGATTCAACTCCCTAGTTAATTGATGGTGCATGGAGAATCCCAATCAGATTTCTTGACCCCAAAATCAAATATCTTCTGGAACAAAATTATGGTCAAAAAAAAATCAGAAGGACCATTCTAAGGAATCCCTCTTTTCTTCCTTCTTTCTTTCCTTCTACAAGTTTTTGAGTGTCAAGCATGGGCCAGATGCTGTTCTAGAAGCAGGAAATATTCTTGATAATATAAGAAAGATGGTGAAGAACATCTCACATGTCAGTTGTGTTTTCAGAAGTGGACCAAGTTGGTCTCTGGATCTTCTTGGAAAAACTATGGGCTAGATTATAGTTGAAAGAACATGGAATTTGGAGTCAGGCAAAACTGAATTTGAATCCTGACTTGCCACTACCAAGCTGTATGGGCATGGAGAGGTCATATAGTTTTTCTGAGCCCCTCATTTTTTTCCATCTATAAGGTAAAAATGATAATACAACACCTTATCAATTGCTCTGATTATTAACAAAATAAGATGCCTGGCACTTGGAAAATGCTCAATCAGGGGAGATGAGGGGGTGGTCATGCATGTAGATTTTTAACCATGGCCACTGCAAGAAACAGGCCTCCTACACTGCCCTGTTTTGGGAGTGCTGTCCATGTGCCCATCCACAGGACTATCTTGTATGATCTCTCCCAGGCATCTTGTGCTGACTCTTAGAAAGAAGAAGCTAGGGTTATCTTTGCACACCCTGACACGGCAGAAACCACACTTAGGCAGGATCCATCTCCTTTGGCTTTCAAATCTCTGCTCCTTTGGCTGGCGGGTGCTTCACGGGGTGGAGGGCCAATTCGCCATGGCGGTTTGTATCTGCAGCAGGCCTGACAGGCTGGGAGAGGAAGGCGTTAATGTTTTCTGACAGGCGACCCCTAATTGTGGGAGCTTTTCTTCTCCGGCTTTCTGTGAAATTCTGACTTAGGCGAGCAGCATAACAAAGTGGTAGGGCATTGAGCGGGGCTTGCACTACACTGAGCTGGGGGCGTAGGGGGGGCTGGCCCGGCATTATTCATGAAGACTTTCAGCTGTTTTTGTCTTTTAACTAACCTTTGAGTTTGATCAGAGGGCTGGCCGGCCTCCCTTTTGCCAAAGGCCCTGCTGGCACCTGGACAATGGGGACAGACTGTTTTTCCTAGTAAAGAGCGATAGCTGGGGGAGGCCAGGGCTGAGTGTACTGGAGGTGGGAGGAGAGGGCTGGGGGTGAGGGGGAAGCCAGCTTTACTTATGTCTTGGTCTTGGGAGAGGGGTGATTACTGATAGAATTTCCAACTCCCCAGCACCAGCAGCCACTCTGATGGCCAACTCTAGGCTGAACAACTTTATCCAGGAAAATGCACACAGTGGGCTGGTTTTCTCATTTGATTTTCAAATGCCACACTCCCATTCCACCCAAATATTTTTCTTCTGCTCTTTCTCCTCACTCCATTCCCTCCTTCCAAAGGGCCCATTGACTGGAGTAGGGCTCCAGTCTAGAAGTGTTTGGGTGTTGTTGCTAACTGTAAATAATGATGGGGAAAAGGGGAGAGAGTAAATGAGTGCAGAAAGGCGAGGGGAAGGAAAAAATAAAGGGAGAAAGGGAAGTGAGAGAGGAAAAGGAGAAAGTGACTCAAAGACGGGGAAAGACCCAAAGAAAGGCTGGCAGAGTGATCCGGGCACGGAGGCTCTGGGAGGGTGGGCTGAGCGGCGGCGGCAGTGTCTGCGGGCGGCAGGGCTGGGGAGCGCCCGAGAGCAGCGGCGCAGCCTCCCGGCCAGCCCGCAAGGAAACAGGGCGCGAGGAGGGGGGGAAGGGGGAGGTGCTCTCCAAGAGCTCTTGCTTTTGGCAGGTGCCGAGCTTTTGTCCCCGGCATCCACTTCCTGCCCTGACTGCCCGGACCAGGGCCCAGTCCTCTCCAGCGTGCTTTGCAGAAAGTGACTCCCTTCAAGGAGTGTGGGTTGGCGCCTTTTCCCCCCATCTCATTCCCAAAATAGCCCTGGTAGCCAGCGCATCAAAGGCGGCTTTGTGAGCGGCCGCCTGCAGGCTGCCTGGAGGGGGGGTGCACGTGGGGCGTTCTGGGAGCGCGTCCCACTCCCCTCTCCAACCTCTCTCTATTCTCCCATTCATTCTTCTCTCCTCTCCTTCTTTGTCTCTTTCTCCCTCTGCTTTTCTCCTCTTCTCTCTCCACCTCTCCCTCTCTCCTCCCCTCTCTACCCCCGACTTTATTTTGGAGTTTTTCTTCCTCCTCTCTTCTGCCTCCCCCCTTCTCCCCTCTCTTCCTCTATCTTCCATCTCTCTTCCCCTTGTTCTCTCCCTTTCCGATCTCTCTCCCTTCCTCCATCTCTCTCTTCCCCTCTCGCCCACCTCCTGCCTCTTATTCCCCTCTCACACCTCTGGGCTCCGGCGGCGCCCACGCCCCCTCTCCCCTCCAGCCCCCAGCCACCACCACCCCCCGCCAACCCGCAGTCAGGTAGCGGGGCGAGGCCGGCGCGCGCAGCTGACAGCGGACGCATGCCTGCAGCCAATCAACGCTCGGATGCGCTGCAGCTTGAATAAATCATTAAACCTGACACGCGCTCGGGGCCCGCGCTCGGCGCAGCAACTTGCTTCCTGCCATTAACCTACACACCCTCTTTTGTAACAACCTAATCTTGCATACAGAGGAAGAAGGAATATAACTTCGACCTGCCTTAGAGCCCATCCCTTTGCATGCGCCTCAGGCAGAGGACGTTAGTGTCAGCGAATCCACGTGCCTCGCTACCTTTGACTCTGATAACCTGGAGTTTTCGGGGGAATCCGAAAACGGATCATTTCTCGGCCCAGGAGTAGAAACAGAGAGAAAAAAGTTCAGAGACTTCTCAACAATTGGAAAAGGAATATAGGGTTTAGGGCATTCAATATATCAGAGACACATCCATAGTGTTTTAAAAAGAGGTTGCAATAAAACAAGCTTCTCGGAGAGCTCACTCTAGAAGATATAAATGAAGACAATTAAGTCCTAGAAATGTTGACTAAACTTAATAATTTGTTCCTCCCTTTCTAAATGAGCACATAAATGGCTGCATGAATGAATGAGTGGCTTCCCCACCAAGGCATGGTCTTTGTTTATCTTAGTGCGAAAGCCTCCAGCACCACCTTTCTACGTGGTTCAGGAAGATCATGAGAAGCAGTTATCTCTTGCACTATATTTCTTGCATTGACAACTCTAAAGCCCTTTCATTTTCTGCTTATCAAGGGAAGGTATTATCCTCATTTTCCAGAAGAGAACGCTATAATTGACTTCTTTTGCGAATGTTGGAGTAAGTTATTCCTAGCTTAAAAAGATGAAGTGATTTTTCCAAAGTTAGATTTAGAACAGAACTAAGTTCACCTCTGCCCTAATTAGTTTCCTACTGATAGCCCGATGAGTCCCTGGAAATCTTACACAAAACTAATACATGCCTGAGATCCTGTGGGAGAATAGCCCATGCACCAGCCAAGGTCAACAGAACCAGATGGCACACTTGAAAGGGTACATGAAAAGAGTTTAATGGGGAGAGGAGATGTGGGTGGGGCTAAGGGAAGAAAATGGTGCAGCACCCTGAGACTACTAACAAGGGGGAGCCATTACCTCCTCTGTGCCTGAAGGAGCAAGGGGAAGAAGCTGTTACTACATCTCAGCACAATCTGTTGTTGTGGGAGAGAGGCCTCCTGACAAGAGCTGTGGCTCCTAGACCAAGGAGCAGAGCCATTGCCAAAGCAACTGAGTCCAAGCAGTGAGGAGCAAGGATCTAAAGGACCCAACCTACCTCCCCTACTACCTCTCAATCTCCCATTGGTGCCTCCTACTGGCCAAATCCAACAGAAAGCCAGAAGACAAGGGAGCTCTAGTGATGAAGTCCATAACAACCAGCCTCCTGAAACACAAAGCAGAGCAGAGAAGGTGGGTTTGGAGGAGGAAGGGAAGATAAGCAGCACTGCTCTCCATCCAACAGGGCAGACCAGCCATTCAGTCAGCAAATACCTATGTCCCCAAGGGGCTGTGGAGATGCCTGTGCACAAGACCAGTACAGTCCCTGTCCTCCTGGAGTTTACCATCTAACAGGGGGCAGTTGAGAGCAAACATATAAACAAAGATCAGTTTTTTCACATAGTAGTTAATGCTGGGAAGGAGAAACAGCAGAATGGATAGAGAGTAAGAGTGGCCAGGGGAGAGCTGCTTTAGTTAGAGTGTTCAGGGAAATTTCTTGGAGGAGGTGGCATTTGGAGTAAGGTGAGCTGACCTTCCCAGTAAAGCCTACCTTAACTCCACATCTACTGCCAGACTTCTTTCTATGTGGTTTATGGGTAAGCCTCAAATCTAGGCTGTGATTTAGATGCATCAGCGAACCAATCCTGTGAAAATGAGAGGCAGGACTGGAAGTCAAGAATAACAACTACAGGCACTCACATTTACATAGAGCTTGTGACCTTCCCCACAATCCAGTGCTAACTGCTTTATATTTTCTCCTCTTGCTGCTGTGGGTACCATCAACCCCATGTTACAAACAAGAACACTCAAGCTGGGAAGGAATTGAACTGCTGTTGCTTCCGTGTTCCAACAGCCCCAGCTCTGCAAGAAGAGCCAGGTGGGAATGCACATTCCACTCCCTCCTTCCTATTACATCTCAGTCCTATTCCCTGGTTGCTTGCTCTTTGCAGAGAGCAGACCGGCTTCTTCTCTCTTCCTTGGTGGGCCTGCCTGATGTGAACTTGAGCTAGGTTTTTCTCCAGACACACGCTCCTACTCCCAATTTAAAAATTTTAAAAGGCTTTGTCAGGGGGGTGCAATGTGCGTCCCAGTAGCCCCAGCTCAGCCTTTGATCATAGTTCGGCAGCCAGCGGCAGGTCCGCTTTTTTCTTTCTCTCGCGCACTGCCCGCTCCTCCTCGTCAATTTCAGGCGTGTCTACAGTCTTAACTCGGTGGTCTCCGGGCCATTTTTTGAATAGGTAAGATTTCTCAGTCAATAAAGTCAAGGCAGTTTTCTTCTCCAGTAGCCCACTCCAAAAAAAAAAAAAAAAAGAGAGAGAGAGAGAGAGAAAGAAAGAAAGAAAGAAAGAAAGAAAAAGAAAGAAAGAAAAAGAAAGTGAAGTGGGGGCTAGGACGGGGGAGAGGCCGCGATTGCTAGCCGCTGGGGTCTACATTTTGTATTTCGCTGACAGCCCAGCGCCGCTGCAAAGCCCGCGGCGCAGCCAATGGGCAGCGGTGATTTATGGAGCTGACTAATGCTGGCTGAATGCGGCCTGTCAGAGCGTTATGAAAGGCTTCCCTTCCTCGCACAAGCCCCGGCTTTGTGTTGCTAAGCGATTAGAGCAGATGTAATGAGATTTTGCCCAATCCCCGCTTTGCCCTTTCCTAGCTTCGGCAAAATTGTGTGTGTTTTTGTGAATTTTTAGAGTTTGCCTTCGCATTGTGGCAAACAACGGCTAACTTTGCCTCGAGTTTAACGAGACTGGATATTTCCCATTCAGAAGTGAGTAAAAGAACACCTGTCTTCACAAGGAGAAGGGGGGAAAATCCCCTTTGTGGGGGCTGAAACATTATCCTAATGTTATATTCATAGCCATAAATGACTTGCTACACTTTCTTTGCATACCTTATCTGGAAACTTGCAAAGGAGCTAAATTAAAAGAAAAAGAAATGGGGGGGGGGAACCCCAGCTCTGGTCCTCCAAATGAGAAGATAAAAATAAAAGCAGGCATCACAAAAGCATTACTTCCCGCAAGTAAGCTCTAAATTGGCCCACTGCTGGCAGAAAGTCCGATTATTTATGGCGATGAGGAATTTACTGATTTTTTTTCCCCTTAATTACGCTCATCTCTTTGAAAGGGACTGAAGCTTCAATGTGCATTCTATAGAGGGTCATTTAGCAAAATGACATCAGACGCTGTGGCGTGCTCCATGCATCGCGGCTTTAAAAAATGATTATTCTGTGCCACTAAATGGTATAGATGTACCAACACAGACTAGATTTTTAACTCTGGAAGACGTGCTGGCTCTCCGTTCTTTGTTGGGTTTTGTAAGATGCATTTTGCGCTAGGCTTTCCGCTTGGCTGGAGACACGCAAACTGAATCTGCAAGTAATGCAGGCTGCGAGCGAGGAGCCGGCGAGAGAGGGGGTAGGATTCTGATCACGTCCTTGCTAACTGACAAGAAGCAAGCCAGCCAAAAACCCACCAATTTCTTTTTGAATCTTGGTAATTGGGTACTTTTACACGCAGCTCACGCTATTCGGATAGAGTCACAAGCTCAGATAGGCCAGTGTCTCAAAGCGACCACACATTTCTAAGGCTTTTATTCATTTAAATCTAACTCCTTCTACAAGGAATTCCTATCTTACGTGTCCTTTACTTAAAATCAATATGGAAAGTGTGTGGAGTGGGGCAAAGGAAGAGAAAACGTGTGCCTAGGAGTGAAGGAAGAACACACCCATCACTGGGAGGACTGCGGGGGCTTACCTCCCGCATGCCCAAGCTCCAGTACCACCAGCCTTCCACCCAGCCCTAATGTCCATTATTCCACCCAGTCTTTCCAGTTTCACAAAAAGAAACTCCGAATGGGGGTAAGGGTTAGAAAGTAAGGTGAGGACCCTCTCTTTCCAGTTCACATTCTGGGGACTTTTAAAAATATACAATCATCTCATCAAAAGATGTTGCAGCCATTATTCAGCACCTGTTCTTTAGGTGTATGTGCATGTTTGCAGCATAAAAGGGGAAGAAAGCTGTCTTTGCTTTGTACGTCTTACGTAGGTCTTTTCCCTCTACATTCATTATAGAGTCACCTCAGGTAGGACTGGTCATAGCACTTCTCTTTCTCATTTCTGCCACTTGGCATGTTTTATACCACCCTCTTGTCTCCCACCCACTCCTTTCCTTTGGCATTTCGAAAATAACTTGGACAGGGACAGCGGAGTCAAGGAAGACTTGGAGGCAGCGGATTATTTTCATTTGTAAAAAAAGAAAAAAGTTTTATTACGAAACTAGTTTGTATAAAACAGGGTTATACACGTTTCTTGTAAGTTTGTAATAAAACAGTAAGAAAAAAAAAGGCAGTGATAGAAATTTCCCAAAGGGCAACCTATCAAAACCAACTGGCTGCCATACTTTACGTTTGGACAGTAGCTGCATAAACTTTGTTCTTCTTGAACAGTATTTAATAACATCATTAATACATTAACAAAGTTTCTATAAAGTAAGACACATTGGTGCTGAAGTACATCTGGTGGCCTTTTGATCTCACCTATGAGGAGAGTTCTTTACAAAACCACATAGGGGAAATGGCAGTTGTAACGTGAACTACACATCTAAAATATGCAGAGGTAATAGCATTACATGTTAAAGTATCAAGATATACACATTTTAAACCATTTGTACAAAACTCTATAAATTTTTTCTCTCTTTCTCTCTTATGTACAAAAATATCTTAATATATCCCCAAACTGGTTAGGATAGATACAAATAGATTTTTCTTATAATAAAAAAATTCACAAAAGATTGGAAGCATTCTATGATGAAAATAGTAGAAAAGATGGTGTGAGGAAATGGGGTTTAGGGAACCCCCCCAAGGATCGGAGTTTCAAAGGACTGAGTAGAGCATAATTTCACTGCAGACAAATGTCCACAGCTTATTGGGATGGGGGATACTGAGACGAAAGACACCAACCCATTTCTACGGGACTAAGAACTGCGCTTTCAGAGAGGGCGGGGAGGTGAAGGCACCCTAGCAGTGCTTTCTGTTCTGCCTGTTACTGGTGGGTGGGAGTTTCTACAGGGCTGTGCTGCTCCCTTCCGCCAGGAGCCCGCTGCTTTTGCACACAAGCTGCATTCTGCGCTCTGACTCAGGTCCTAGTCACCCTTCATAGCTCCATAAATGACTGGAGTGCAAAGATAACAGTTCTGAGTGCATCCCCGTTTTTGCGAGAGAGCCTTGCTTCTCAGGCATGCATCGCTTAGTTGGTCTTGGGGTCGGTGGCCTGCTTTTATTTTGTTTTGTTTTTCTTTCCTTCTTCTCTTCTTCTTTTTTCTTTTTTTTTTTTTTCTCCCTTCCAACATCGCTGACAAGAAAGCACTAAAGATGCAGGTTGTGCGGTCACCCTATAACTTAAGAAGAAGGGGAGAGGTTAGTGTGAACTTGGAGGCTGGCGGTAGGGGAAAGTGGAGGTTTGGGAGAGGATCTGTCAGGTAGAGCACCTCTTTTGACAGGTCGGAGTACTCGGTTCTCCAGCATCCCCCCCACCTCACCCCACCCTCAGTCCTTGGCGAACTGGGCAAAGCCACTCTCAGAGGCCAATACTGAAACTAAGAAACCAGGATTTGAAGTCGACAAACTTTTTACAAATTCTTTCAATCAGCCACCCCTCCCCCATCTCCGTGGAGACAGTCCCCCTCCTCCAGACACTAAGACGGAGGAAAAATGAGGAGGATAAGCAAATCGTCCTGTTCACTCCCAAATGCGACCTACCTGCTTCCAAAGTCCATTCGCACCAGGGCCTGACGAGGCCGAGCCCCTCAGAACCAGTTGGTGAAGTCGAGCAGCTCTTGCTCCTCGGGGCTGAGTGGGTCGTAGGAGCCCTCGTCGGACGAGTAGGAGGAGACCGGCGAGCCGGCCATGGAGTTCAAGTCGTTGGAGTAGCTGGGGGAGATGGTGGGCGACAGGACGCCAGCCTGGAAGGCGGCGCTCACCGCGTCGTGCTCGTCCAGCAGCTGCTGCAGCGCGCGTATGTACTCGACCGCGGAGCGCAGCGTCTCCACCTTGCTCATCTTCTTGTTGGCCGCGCCGTTGGGGACGTGCTCCCGGAGGGTGGCAAAGCCCAGGTTGACCAGCTTGACGCGGTTGCGCTCGCGCTCGTTGCGGCGCGCCACGGCGGCCGGCTGCTGCTGCGGCAGGCTGTAGCCGAAGCCGCTGAAGTTGAGCCGGCGTTTGCAGCGCATCAGTTCGGGCGAGGACGAGCGCTGCCGCTTGACTTGCTTGGGCGCTGACTTGTGACCGCCCCCTGAGGGCTGGCCGTCGGCCGCCGGGCTCCGCGGCGGCGCCTGCTGCAGCTGCGGCGCGCTCTGCGCCGCCGCCGCCGCCGTGGCGAAGAAGCAGGCTGCGGGCGGCAGGAAGGGCTGCTGGGGCTGCGGCTGGGGCTGCTGGCCGGCGCCGCCGCTCTCCATCTTGGCAGAGCTCTCCATGCGCGGCGGCCGCCAAGGAGTCGCGGAATGGGAGCAAGCGGGGGCGCGAGGCGCGGACGCGCGAGGGGACACAGACAGGACTTGGGTGCACGAACAGAGAGGGAAAGCAGGGGAGAGATGAAGAGGGAGGCCGGAGGGAAGTTAAAAAAACCCCCAAAATCCCCGGGAGACTTCTTAGGGTGGGAGCAGAGAAGGTGCAAACGCTTTTCCTCCTCCCTCCACTCCTCCTCCTCCCTCCCCTCCTCCCTTCGCGGGTTGGCTTCAGGAGCCTCGCGTGGCGCTCGCGTGTGAGGCTGCCGCTAGCGCCTTCTTGTTTAAAAAAAAAAAAAAAGGCAGAAGAAGCAAAAGTCAGTGGTGAGCACGCTCTGCTGAGTCTCCCGTTCCTCGCCCCCTAGGGCTGCGCTCTCTTGCGCCGGGTCTCGGTCTCTCCAGCCGTGGCTCAGGCTGTTTTTATTATTTTGTTAACTCCCTTTCTTTCTTATTTCCTTCTTTCACTCGCCCTCCCTGGCCGGTCCCCTGTCGGCGCGCCTTCCACGTTCCCTGGCCAGAAGTGAGAGAGTGCTGGGCGGCCGGAGTGCGTCCGCCTTTTCAATGGGACACCCAGCCCCACGCGCAGCCCTGGCCCCGCCTCGCCCCCCACTCCCCGCTGCTGCAGCGAGCGGCTGCAGCCCCCACTCCCCCCCCTCCTCCCTCCTTCTCCCACCCACTCCCTAAACTCTCCCTCCTCCTCTCTCCTCCCCCCGCCCGGTCCCTGCGCCCGCTCCTTGCAAACTCTCCATTCAGCCGGGTTTGTTGTTGCAGTGCGTGCGCCTGGCGCGTGCCGGACTCCCGGCTGAATAAACAGGCGGCGCGCTCAGGGCGGGCTGCAGCCGGGGGTGGCTCTAGAAAGGGGGGGGGCAGCGTCGCTGGAGGGGCTAATGGCCCTGGGAATTGGGGGTGTATGGGTGGAAATGTTTGGGGTGAAGTGCCTCGGGATTCTCCTGAGAACTTGGAGCAAAGCACAGAGAAGGGTTTGAGCTGAAAAAGTGCCACGGGTCGGGTGTGCAGGTTGGGGAGAATGGGGCTCTATTTTTCCTGCTTTCTCCTCCTATCTACTGTCATTCTCTTCAGCGTCTTTGCTGTTTCGGGGAGCTGAAGCAAATTGGCGATTGAAGTTTAGAAAGATGGGGGAGAACTCCCTGGGAATTACTGGACTGTTAAAGTAAATAAAAGTACTGTTAAGACTGCGTTCTAGTCCCAACACATCCTCTCGCTAGCTCTGTGGCCCTTAGTAAGTGGCATCCGTTCCGAGCCTCAGTTTCCTCATCTGTAGCAATAGGAGTTTGGATTAGATGGTCTCCAATGTCCCATCCAGGTGTAAAAACTAGGATCTGCTCCCCACAATTGAGCGAATGTGGAGGGGACCAACAAGACTGGAGGTGATCTCATTGAGGGTTGGTTGTGATCAGAGCTACACGTAGGTGTATGGCAGCAATACCCACCCCCCACCCCCCCGCATGACCTCGGTTGCCTGTAGCATCGCCCCCCTTCTCAAAGGATTATTTCCGGACCGGCTGGGGGATGCGTAAAGAGGGGAGCGCTCTGGAGTATTCCCATGGTGGATCTGAGAAAAGAGATGGGGGGGGTGGAGGTTGAAGGGCCAGAGGAGCTTCTCAGCTTCTCTGGCTGTTCGGCGCCGCCGCAGGCACCTCGGCGGCCTTGGCGCAGCCTCCATCCCGCCCCAGGCGTGTGCCCGGCGGGCCGGTGGCAGGCGACTGGGAGCGGAGCCCGGCGGGGCCGCGTGCTGGCGCCGCGAGGGAGGGGGAGGCGCTTGCAGCGGTCGCTCGGCCGCTTGGACAGCGCCCACCCAGGCGCCCTTCCTGGGCCTCGGCCCTGGCGCTCTCTGGCCAGAGCCGGGTCCAGCTCTGGGGCGCCTTGGGACGCTGCTCTGCGGAGAATGCAGACCCAGCCACCGGTCCCATCTCCGCACGGCTCTGGTGGAGGCAGGAGAAGGAGGCTGCGGCGCGTCTCAGGTCGCGTCTACATAGACAGAAGGAAGAGGAGGGTAATTTGTTCAGTAGAGATAGACAGTTTTGATCAGAGACCTGAAAGCAGGGATGATTGTGGGGAATTATCCAAATAATTGTTTCTCATTAGACTTCCCTTTGTGGAGAAGGGTCTTTCTAAAGGATCTGTGGGGGTGACCCAAGGAGCCGCCTTTGGTCTGTGTGACTGGCTGCGGGAGTGTTGCCAGAACAATAGCGGTGGTGGTGGGCAGTAAGGACGGATGGCTCCGGAGATGAAGCACCGCTCTTCTCTGCCTTTGAAAACGTGTAGGTTTGGGAAGCATCGGAAGGAACCATGCCAACAGAGACCAGTTCTGTAAACCTCCTTCCCCACACAGTCCCCTCCCCCACAGTAACCTGTGGCTTGACCCCACAGGACTGCTGGACTTGGTGGGATTTACACCTCTGTCCTCTCCTCCCACCCCAGGAAAGGAGTTGAGAGGACTCCAAGATCACTTTTGTGGAGGTCGTGCGGCCTAAAACAGAGCCACACCACCGCTTTCCTCCCCGAGGAAGCCTCAGACCACCTGGAGAAATAACGGTTACTCAGGCACTCCTCCCCACCCACGTGCACCAGCTGTGAGCCCCGGGTGCAGGCCGCTAGGAGGCGTCTAGGAGAAGCCTCCTGTGCCCTATCCACTCCTCTTCTGCAAAATGTGGGGAGTCGCCAACACCGACGCATCTGAGTGCGTTTTCTTTCGCCCGCGGATTCAAGCGCCCTTGGAATTCAAACGCTTTCATTCCACATTTGACCAAGGTCCACAGTCCAGGCTCTGGCACTCCTTTGCGTTGTAACCTTGAGCACGCCCCTCTTCCTCTACCGCCCTCAGTTTCTACATCTGTGCAGGAGTCGCGTGCACCAGCTCATTTCGAGATGTGTCTACGAGTGCGGAAAATTTGCCAACAGCCAGCACGCGTTCTCAGTTTCCTTTTCGGGTGTGGACTTCACGCGTGCACGGAGATCCTAATTATGAGGGACTTCAAGGCCAGAGCCTACTCCCAACCCCCATCCCACACACGCCATCAAATGGGCGCCCAAATAGAAGCTCCAACTAGTGAAGCCGTGCATTGTAGTGGCCCTTCGCGTTGGCCTCCGCCCAGGAGAAAAGACAGCGGGCGCTGGGATCCTTCCGGCCCGGAACATTTGTCCTTATTCTCCCCGCTCCAGCCCAGAGCCAAATCCCATTCTCATCCTCCCCACTCCCGCATCTTCAGCCTGCTTCCTTAGCGGCTTTGCAAAATCTCCAAGAACTCAGGTGTTCCCTTCTGCCTATTTGAGTAAACGCCAAGGATGCTCCTCACCATATGCCCTAACCCAGCAGCGTCCTGTCCATCTTCTCCAACCGGAAGTTAGAGTGGTCTATAGTTGTTTCTTAGGGACTTGGCCTCTGCCTTTGGGCACTGTGCACTACCAAAAGGAGTTTTCTACTGAAATTTCCTTTCTGGTGGCGTCACCAGTTTGGAACAAAGGACTGAGGCTTAAGAGCCCCTGAGAATCCTGCCTCTGACCCAGTGACCTAGGTTATGATCCACCCCTGCGCACACACACACACACCCTGAGAGAACTGCCATGTACTGTCCTGGGCCCAGGGAACCCTAGAACTTGCACTGGGAGATAAAGCAAATGGACTTGATTTGATATCCAGGCTCCATGGCCTAACAGCTGTGACTTAGAGCAAATAGCCTATATTCTGAGTCTTGGTTTCCTCATCTGTACCATGCCCATAGTTGTAGTATTTACCTCCAAGAGTAGTGAGGTTTCAACAAGATGGATGTGGAGCACTCTGGGGCAGGTCTACATTGGAAGGGATAAGTGAGACCAGCCTTACTAAAACTATGAGCAAGTCACTGTTCACATAGCCCATCCAGGAAGGGGCTTGTGGGAGGATGGGGGTTCCAGGCTTCCTGGAACCACACTGTGATAATCACTTGCAGCCATTGTCCAGCCATTGGAGATCCAATGCCACCCTGTCCCACTGTCCCAGCACCTGGAAGTAGGTAATTCCTGTCATTTTGGAGGAAGGGTGGTGATGCTCAAAAATCAAGGAGATAGAGATAGGACCCAAGATTTTAACATAACACAGAGGCAAGTGAGATCAGATACAGGCCTGCACATAAAGGGGCTTTAGCAGAGCCATTGGCCCTGACCTCTAGCTTTCTGTGCCTCCCTTGCCAACCAGGGGGCCTGCCTCTGAGCAAGTCCCCTGGGCTTTACTTGACTAGGGCACTCAAAATGCCATTTATCTAAATGTGGAGGGAGAAGAAAACCCACAAAAGGAGTGTTTAATACCTTCATCCATAAATGGAGTAGTGACACTTTCTTTGCTTATCTGTCAAGGCTGTCAGGAGAATTAAATCTGATGTTGTTTGTGAATTCACTTTGTAAATCCCTCCACACATGTCAGGGATCGCCATTCTTGTGATGGGGTGGCAGGACACTGACCTCCTTTGGTGCGTATTACCCAGAATATAGACATCCCAGAAAAATGGTATGGTTTCTCTTTCTCCTCCCAAACAATAAAAGCCCTTACCCTCTCTAGCATCTCAGGCCCCTCTTCTATGGTAGGGAATCCTGGAAGAGGACCTTACCACAGATGAAACCTTGTCTACCTTCAGCACTGGTATCAACAGGGTGAAACAGCTTTCCTAGTGATGCAGGGGGATCTGCCGCCCAGGAGACCAGAGGTCCCGGTGCCCCAAGTCTGCCACCTTCATTTCCACTCACGGTGGAAGGCCAGGCCAGTGCCACCTTTGCCTACACACTATCCTCAAGCTCCAGAATTGTGCACCTTCTCTCTGCGGAAAGGAGTTATGACACATATTTCTTAAAAGGCTCCATCTGTGCTTTTTCTTTTGGGGGGAGGGGAGTTAACATTAAAAGTGGAACGAGATTTTCCACTGAACAGATCATTTAATATATTTATATTTATAGTGGATCCTGAACAAAGAGCAAAGAAAGTACAAAGATGAACACAGTCCTTCGATTCTTGATTTGGAGACAAGATTTTTAGTGCAACCGTCAATTTGGGTGAGCACTAAGCCCCAAAAGCCACGGATTCTTCAAGAAAAGTGAGTATACAAGGTGTTCAGAGCAGATACTGGGTTTCCAGTAGCTAGAACACAGGACCGCTGGCCTGAGGTGGACGCTGCTTCTAAGCCTGTACTTGATACTGTCCTACCAAGGAAAAAAAGTTTCTTACTCTTTAGTCTATTGTCTCCAAGCTCACCCTTCCCAAGGTAACTCCAGCAACTTCTGCTGCCCAGCCTGAGTTGGGTCTGACCAGCCCGGAATGGCCTGGGAAAGGGGGGTGGGGGGGTGGGAGGCAGAATAGCATAAACCACGGATTTGGCTTGCCTCCTTGGCCACAGCAGCCAGGCCTGCACCTGCATTAAGGAATCCAGGCTTCAAACAAATCTATTTGCTTTTTCAATACGCCTTAAAAAGAAAAAAGAAAAAAAAAAGCTGGAAAAACAAAACAAAAAAAAGCACAAACTATTATTTTATTGTGGCTTCTTGGTTGGGGAGGGGAGATTCAGGTGGGGTGAGCGAGTCATTTGCAGGCACTCGCACAAGGCCTTTGGAAGTTCTCCAAATAAGGAGGAGTAACGCTGCTAAGTCTTTATTTTTTCTAAAGCCCCATTTACATTATGATTAAATACCTTCCTGGGATAAGCATAAAGAAAGTCGTTAATCTATATAGCTCTCCAAAGAATCAATACATTCTAAACTTTTGTAGGATTTGTTACACTCTATTTTGTTACAGTAGGCCAGCTCCTCTCAGTCTAGGCACATGGCTCTCCTCCCCTCCCTCCTCCCCACCTCCTCCAAGAATGAAAATAAAGTAAAGGTCTTTCACGGTAAACAAAACCAGCTGATTCTTCACAGAGACCCCATGAATAGCTGGAGAAGAAAAAAAAAAACTTACAATAAATGGTGCATTTTTTTCTCTGCTGGGTATAGTATTCAAGGATCAGGGCAGTATTCAAACAGAGGTCCATTTTTTGCTCAGCAAGAGAGTTTAGAAAAGAAGCGTGGGGTCCATTCAGAGCTTTCCCCCCTTCACAATCGCAGGGTTCTATGAAACCTATATTCCATGCCTTGTCGGAGTGTTTCTGGGGACCAATTATTGCTTTGTTGCAGGGCTTCTTTGCTGAATCTTTGAGCAGCAAGAAAAAGCGCTCTCGAGTCTACCCTTATTTTGACCATTTCAGTCATTACTCAGTGTAATAATTAATATGACAACTGGACGCTTGAGTTTGTATAGAAACACCTCAGCTACAGGAGCGAGCGTGCAGTGGGTGGTAACAAGCCGCACATCAGCCAGAGAAGCCACACACACAAAAAAAGGAATGAATGGCCAAAGAGAAAGAGAAGGAATAAAGATAAAATAGTTGGCACAACGCAGAGGAACATAAAACAGACTCGAATGGAGAGCGGGAGGGGGAAGGGGGGACAATTAGAAGGGGTGGGGGAAAAACACCCTAAAGAGGTTAACTTATTTTGAAACTGTTTTCTGAATAGAACCCTGGATGGGAGTGGCCGGCTTTCAGTCCCGCGTGTTTCCCCCCAGTTTACGAACTCTCTCGGAACCCGGCGGGAGTGGGGAGGGGCGGGAGGAAAGGAGGGCTCCCCCAAGCTTTAGGTTCTCTCCAGAGTAGGCACCCAACATACCACCCAGCCCAAGTTCCAGCTCCTTGTTTGGCTTCCATTTTTGCACTTTTGCAAAAATCCTGTTCTTTTCCTTCAACTTCCGTCTTTGGAATTGGCAATACAGAAGATCGGACGCCAAGTGTAGACGACAGAGATGAGTTCTGCACCACTTCTCCGGGGTGATTTTTGGGGAGAGGGTCTTTCTGATGCACCCCAACAATTCTGCAACGTTGCCTCGAGGAACAGCGCCCTGTGGGGCTCCTGGTAGGGAGGATCTCACGCTGGGAGCTGAGGGCCAGTCTGGGCGCTGCGCCCCAGCCCCGCGGAGTGCCCGCCTCTGCGGGTCCCCGCAATCGCGCTCCGGGGTTGCGACCTGCTCCGTGACGGCATAATAAATAATTAGAGGGTTTAAGCGCGTTAGCCACAGCTCATGCTAATGAGCCAGATAAGGGCTCACGCTAAACCGAAGTGACAGTTTGCATATAGGAGGGAAGAAAAAAAGCCCTGCTATTTTTTCCCCAACTTCATTGCTCCTTCTCAAATTCATACACCCTCAACCACCTTCCCCCCCTTCCTCTTTTTTCCCTCTCCTCCTATCCCCTCCCCTCCCACCACACACATAACACACACTCCACCCCCTTTTGACCCTTCCTCTCTCTTTCACCCAGCCTGGCCACTCTGCGGTGTCACAAAATCCCTGGGTGCCGATATTCGACATGCAGGGCAAGTTCGCTACCAAGCGCGTCCTGGCCAGTCTTAGCCCCGAGCGGAAACGGTTCCTGTGCCTTTCTTTATACAGTGTGAAACGCACCAAGGCTCCCATGCTCCGGGAAAGACTTTTAAGCTCAGGTTTAGGGGCCTTTCAGAGCTCTGGGGGCCCTGAGCGCCCTTGGGTGCTCTCTGCGCTCAACAGGGTGACGGGAGCTACCGGCTGGGGCGAAGGACGCAGGCTCCCCTGGTTCTGGAGTTCCTGAAGTGCTCCTGCCGCCTCCCGAAAGCAGGGGCAGTTTGCCGAAGTGACTGAGGTCAGTCGTGTGTCCCCATTGTGTGGCCACGTGTCCTGTGTCCATCATCACCTCCCAAAGTCCGAGCTCAGCCCGACTCCTTGCGGCGCTGCCCGGGAATGCTCTGGCCTATAAATCAGCCAAGGCGGCTGTGAGCGGTCTCCACCTCCCATTCAGACCTGGACGACTGTCCCAAGGGCCAAGGGGAAAGTTTGCTCACGTGAGGTTAGGAAGCAGGCCACCGCTGGGCCTGCTGTCTACTAGGAAAACTGTGAGCTCCCAGGTGGGCCCGTTAACTCTTTCCTTCTCCACCACTCTTCCTTGGTATCAGCAGGGTCTTTTTTGGGAGGAGGAGGAGGTGTAGGGTGAGGAAGAGGGTGATTTCTGATACATGGAATTTATTGACATGGAGCCTTAAAGAAACAGCAACAAAAACAAAATTAAATGAGTTAATATTTGTAAAATGCTGAAAACAGTGCCTGGCACACAGTAGACAGTGTATATGCTTTTGTTAAAAAGTGCAAGCATACCGAATACATAACAGGAGGTTTATGCTCTTTATCTAAGATGTTAGAAAATGCCACTTGGATCCAAAAATGATCAAGGCTGGTATGCTCATAGGTTAATGAAATAACTATAGAACATAGAGAGAAATAAGACAATCATTGCCTTCAATAAGCTTGTACTTTAGCAGGCAGAAGAGGAGGTGTGTAAGAAAAGAAGGTCCATCGAAACCACAGGGGGACGACAATGGAGAGCCCTCTGCCTCAAGCTCCATTAGTCTGGACTCTCACCTTCCCTCATCCACCAGGTCACCCCCAAGTAAATATACAATCTAGTTAAGAAGGGTTGATTCGTTATATAAACACATCCTAAAGTCATCCAGGTCCTCCTCCCCAACCAAAGAGTCATCTGGAGCCTCTCCCAAATCGTGAGCAGACACCAGCGAACTAAACACATGGACACCTGTAGTGTTAGGTACAGTGAAAAACAAGCTACTTGAAGTCAAGAGACAAATTCCAGGTTCTGGAACTTTCTAGCTCTGTGTCCTCAGGCAAATTGCTCATCTTCTTCCTAGATTGTTCTTCATCTACAAAATGAGGGACTGAGTAAGATACCTCCCCTCCAGCACTGAATATATAGACAATATAGGCATCACCATGTGACCCTCCAGTGGCAATGGCTCCCCTCTTTGAGCAGACAAACACCTTTCCGTTTTTTGTTTTGTTTTGTTTTGTTTATGGGAAGAACCTTCAGGGAACAAATGACCTCATCCACAAATTTATCATGTAGACCAGTACCTGCTGGTACCGGGATTATGGCTCCTGAGGCTAGGGAAAGAGGTGGGCCATTGGCTCACCAGGATTCGGGTGTAAAGGGAAGAAACACAGCTCTCTCACTAACAGCTTTGCTTTGGAAACAGGATTCTCCTTTACTTGGCCTGAGCAGTTTTTGGTCAGGGATTTGGGGGCCAGGAAAGCTCATAGTCCTCCATTGTGGGCTGTGTGAGTCGCTCGCCACCTGCCGGTTATTTCTAAAACTGCAGGGAGGACTGCGTGAAAATCTTGCCATTCGATTCCTTCATTAAGAGTCCTAGAATCTAATTGTATCCTGTACAATTCATTTCAACCATAGAGGGCTGTGCTGCTTGTATCATGTCCCCACAATACCCACATCAGACATATATGAGGTGCCTGTTAATTTTCAGATTCTGAAGCTTCATCATCCCAGGCACATCAAGGCATAATCTGGGGCCAATAGTCCTTTTTAACAAGCTGTAGAGTAAACTTTTTGTACTCTGAAGATGGAGTACTAATACTCTAGAGGTATTCTAGGTGATAAGATACAGTATCCATTATTCAGAGGTGTGAAGAACTAATCTCCCCATGGATACACTTTCTTTGGATAAAGGGACACCCTAGTGACTTCTGAAGAGGGTGGAGAGGATTGGTAAGTTATTACAGAGATAGTCTTTGATGTTGGCTATGAAGAATGGTCAGAAACTTTCAGTCTGAATAAAAGGACCATGGGAACAACCCACCCAGCATGGAGTCTTTTGCTTCCTTGACTTTTGAGACTCCAGCAAACTTAACCTCCACTCCCCTTTGGCCACTCCTTTTGAGGCTACATCTTGGGCTTTGGCTACACCCAGAACAGCTCCACCTTGGAGATCTTAGGTTTCCATTCTCCACTCTGATTCTTTCTCATCCTCATTTCTGCTTGACATCTCTCTGACCTCCTTTCCCAAATTCTGTTTCTTCCTAATCTGGTCTCTCCCCAACTCAGTCTGGAAAATGTGATTGATTAATTCCTAAACCTAGAACATAAAATGCTTATCTCCCCATCCTAAAAAACAGCCAACCCATTCCTTGATCTTATGACCACCTTCACCTCTCTGTCAGATTTCTTAGAACAGTAGTCTACACCACAGTTCCATTTATTTAACTCCAACTCACCCTCTAAGTTTTGTCCTTATTGGAGTTCCTCACTGTGAAGGTTAATTTTACATGTTAACTTGACTGGGCCATGGGATACCCAGCTATTTGGTTAAACAGTATACTGAGTTTATCTCTGAGGGTGTGCTGAGCAAAATGAACATTTGAATCGGTAGATTAAGTAGGTTGCTCTCCCCAGTGTGGGTGGGCATCATCCAATCCATCCAAGGCCAGAATAGAACAAAAGGGATGAGTAAGGGAGATATCTCTCTCTCTTTCTCTTTCTCTCCCTGGTTGTCTTCAAGCTGGGACATTGGTCTTCTTCTATCTTCAGACTTGGACTTGGACTGGAACTTACACCATTAGTTTTGCTAATTCTCAAGCCCTTGGACTCAGACTAGAACTACACAATCTGTTCTCCTGGGTCTCCAGCTTGTTGACTGCAGTTCTGGGGACTTTTCAGCCTTCGTAACCATGTGACCAATTCCTTGTACTCTCTCTCATTATCTATCTATCTATCTATCTATCTATCTATCGGTGCGAATATAGATAGATACAGATATAGATACATACCTCCTATTGGTTCTGTTTCTCTGAAGAATACACACTAACACACCCACTCACACAAAGTACTCTACTTTGCTAAATATAATAGCTACTTCAGGTCCTGCACTTGGCCCTGTTGATTGCTCATCTCTTCTTGATGTTCTCTCCTTCTTTGGCTACCATGATTCTTATGCCTTGGGTAATTTTTTCTTACTACTAGTTTTTAGTCTTCCATCTCCAGCATAAAGTCTCCCAATGACACATGTTGTCCGTAGGTTTTAGCTTCCACGTCTTTTGCTGATGACTCTCAAATTCTTATTTCTACCCGGGACCTCTCTATGGATCTCAAACTGTGTGATCACCAGCATCACTACTGGGTTCTCCACTGATATAGCCAGTGCAACATGTTTGAAACTGGGCTCATCATTCTGACTCCCTCAAATCTTCACCTCCTTTTTGTCCTGTAATTCAGGGCTTGGCATCATCCACTCATGTACTGAGAACAAAATCATGGGAGTTCTACTATACTCTCACTGCTCTCTCATAGCCCCTCCACAGTTGCTCAGTCTTAACTATACATGACTTACTTCATTGTCTGTTCATATAATTTATAGATAGTTATATCTATCAATTTATCTATATTAAATTACATATTTATATAAATAAATAAATATCATTTCCCTCCTATCTATTGCTAATATCATTGCCCTACTTCAATAGTCTTTCAACTGATCATCCTGCTTCCAGTTTAATCTCCCTCAAATATCTTCTCACTGCCTCCAGAACAATCTAAGTAGATGATATAGTCAAATGTAAAAAAAGGCATCAGAGTGCAAAGAAATGGTACTTTATATCACTGCTCAGGCAAAGTAATTTTTTCAAAGTGTAATGTACCCTATTGCTCCTCTATTCAAACCTTTCAATAGCCTCCCAATTTTCTTAGGACAAGAATCCACTGCTCTCGATGCTCCATAATAGTAAGGATTCTGCTTTGCCTCCTTTTGCACATCCAGCATGGTATCTGGGACAAGGCAGGTGCTCAATAAATGCTTGTTGATTGAGTGAAGGGACTTGATAGAACTAAAGCTGTTTGAATGGCATAAGATGTATGCATCTGTGATACCGAAAGTGTCACACAATGTTTCTAATAAAGAATTTAAGGAACTCAGAAAAACTATCTCCCTCCTTTGGTACATCTGTCCCTTCACTTACTACTTGGCATAGATTCCCTAAGATCAGCAGTGATCTTTTTATGTGAATATCTTCCTAACCTCAGGAAAGCAATCAGATCTTCTCTCCAAGGAATACACCACCTGGTATGCAGCAGGTACTTAATCAGGATTCAGTATAGTTGACTTTGATGGTATCAAATAATGAAGGTTGTTACCTTGTCAGAACTCTTCATGTATATTTCCACAAATGTGTGAGAAGGGGCATGATGGGAGGAGCAGGGGTCATGTTTTGGTTAGTGCTAAGGGACCGGGTTGGGTTGGTTGGGCAGGGTGGGCTGGGCTATGGGAAGCCTTGAATGACAGATCAACTGTCTGAGTGTTACAGTCTGAGACATTTTTAACAGGAGAATGACACCATCATGTCCATGGGGTAAGTTTGGAGCTAAGGAAGAGGGATTGGTAGGGACAGACTCTGATTAGCTCAATTCCTTTTCCTAATGTCTCTTTTTGTGAGCTGTTTTAGCATGCACACTACCATTCATCCATTCTTTCAACAGGCACTAGAATTTAAGCCCCAGGAGGGCAGGGACTATGTCTGTTTGATTTATTAGTGGTTTTAAGTGTCCAGAACAGGGCCTGTAACCTGACAGGAGCTGAATAAATATGATTTGCAAAAACATTTATTGACTACCACCTGTATGCCAAGTATGTAGTATGCTCCAAGATGCAAAAATTAAAAAAAAAAAAAATTCAGTTCCTGTATTTGGAGAGCTCACATAAAATTCCTTTTTGCAAGAGGGCAAGGAAAAAGGCTATTCTGAACGCAAAACCAGACCTAAGGAAGAGGCAGCTGACTCTCCTTGGTGAAGTTAGGCAAGGTAATTCAGGGAATCAATAAATAAGGAGGAGCTCCCAAGCTCCTTGAAGTCATTAAAAGCAACTCACTAACTTTAGATTAGTTAGTGAAGATTCTGTGCTCTGCCTATGTGAGGCTCAGGCTATTCTTTCTACCTAGGAAATTCTCACCTCACCTTTGCGCCTGGGTAGCACATTCCTTTCCTAACCATCACCATGGACCCTAGACATAGCAGGGCACCTCCTGTGCTCTCCCACAGCACCTGGCCTTCACCTAGCCTAACCCTTACTCACCAGCTGTTACTACTTGTTTCATTGTCTATTCTCTCACTAGACTTTAAGTTGGATTCAGGCAGGGTACTTTTCGTGTCTTAACCACATATTTCCTATGCAGGAGCAGATTCAGATTTTGGGACCCTGGAGCTTATAAAACTTTGGGGTTCTATTTAGGAAAAAGATATAAAGTTATAAATATTATATATAAAATGAATATATCTTTAGAGCAGAAATACAAGTTATACATTATTTTAAGCTAGCAAAATGTCACACATTTCAGATAAATTAACATATTTTTTGTAAATTAAGATAAACTTCTATAACTTGTTCTATATTTTGGGGAGCACACTCCTACCATCTCATCAAAATGTTTACTCTCATCTTTAGAACAAATGAAAGGATAAATCTTTGTTTCTGTAACATATGATTGAAATTTGTTCTTTAGTATTGATAGTTTGGATGCTGAAAGCATATCACTTCACACACAAGTTTGTAGAACTACTGTGCATTTGTGCCATATAAATACAAGAATTCTGATACATTTATTTCACAAAATTCTTATCAAAAAAGGAAAAAATGATGTGTTAATAATTTTTCATGCTTTGTTGTCAAGTATATTCCTAACAAGGAAGGAAGTTCTGTTTTTTTTTTTTTTTAATAAAGGGAGGGATTGCCCAGGCATACAATATTTTTCTCCAGTTGTATTGAGGTATAATTGACAAATAAAAATTGTGTATATATATATATTTTTAAAGATTTTATTTATTTATATGACAGAGAGAGACAGCGAGAACAGGAACACAAGCAGGGGGAGTGGGAGAGGGAGAAGCAGGCTTCCCGCTGAGCAGGGAGCCCGACGTGGGGCTCGATCCCAGGACCCTGGGATCATGACCTGAGCCGAAGGCAGACGCTTAACGACTGAGTCACCCAGGTACCCCAAAAATTGTGTATATTAAAGGTACACAACTTGATGCTTGAATATTCATATGACAATTAGGTTAATTAACATACTCATCACTTCACATAATGACAATTTTCTTTTTCTTCTTTTTTTCTGTGTGTATATAGTAATAACACTTAAGATCACTCTTTTAGTAAACTTCATGTATACAATACATTATTGTTAACTATAGTCGTCTTATTAACCATAGTCGTCTTGTTGTACATTAGATCTCCAGAAAGGAAATTGTTTTGACCAGGGGTTGAAGAAAACCAGACTCTTAGAACATACTCTCAAGACTTCTATCTCCAAACTTTAAGACTCAGTGACTCAGGACAGTGGACAGTGGGAGTGTTCCTAGAAACCCTTCTTACATCTAGATGACCAGCAATAACTTTCCATGAAAGTGACTACAAAGATAATCAATGCAGATGAAATGTATCTTCATCTTAACTTCTCCTTAGGCAGATCTCAAAGATGTCTGGGCCACTGGACATAAGTGTGATGCAGAAGACATCAGAGTGGAAAGACACAGCAGTCTTACCTGTTTATTGTTTAACTATCTTTGGAAAACTTTACAAAACTATATGCCCATTTATGACCAGATGAGTCTATTGCTAGGGTCCCTTCTAGAGCCATGGGGGAGTCTATGGAGGTGCAGGGCCCACAAGTTTTAGCTCAATACCTCTGTGACAAATCGGCCTTTGGTGCCTGTGAGTAGATGGTAAACATATAGAATGAATGAATTAATAGCTGAAATAAAGTTTAAAAAAGCATAAAATAAGTCAATCAGAGAAAGACATGTATCATATGACCTCACTGATATGAGGAATTCTTAATCTCAGGAAACAAACTGAGGGTTGCTGGAGTGGTGGGGGGTGGGAAGGATTGGGGGGGGCTGGGTGATAGACATTGGGGAGGGTATGTCCTATGGTGCATGCTGTGAATTGTGCAAGACTGTTGAATCACAGATCTGTACCTCTGAAACAAATAATACAATATATGTTAAAAAAAAAAAAAGAAGAAGAAGAAGATAGCAGGAGGGGAAGAATGAAGGGGGAGAAATTGGAGGGGGAGATGAACCATGAGAGACGATGGACTCTGAAAAACAAACTGAGGGTTCTAGAGGGGAGGAGGGTGGGAGGATGGGTTAGCCTGGTGATGGGTATTAAAGAGGGCACGTATTGCATGGAGCACTGGATGTTATACGCAAACAATGAATCATGGAACACTACATCAAAAACTAATGATGTAATGTATGGTGATTAACATAACAATAAAAAATTTTAAAAAAGCATAGAATTTGGACTCAGATGGCTTGTGTGACTTTGAACAACATTCAGAGTTTATTTCCTCATTTTCAAAACAGGAAGACTAAATCGTATCTTACTGATAATGTATGTGAAAATATAAGTCAAAAAGCAAAATGTGCATAGAAAAATTGTTTTTAGAAATACGTACATAAAGGAAGGTCTAGGTTCTCCCCCTTTAACTTTCTATCCCAGTGAGTTCCTGTTGCACAGGGGACTTCTCAATGGCTAGCTGGTGAGTCCAATTCCGATAGATCTCCTCGGTCTGGGACGAGCAGGGACAGAGCAACCTCTGAGAATGGTACCGTCTCACTCTAGTCAGCAGCTTAGGATTCATCCTCCACCTGTTTCTCACCTTCACTCCCCAGAACTAAGCTGACTCCTTTTTCCAATCTTCTAAATCTTTCTCAAATCCATCCCAGTTTCTTCATCTCTACCCTCAGCCATTAGTACCACTTGAATCCAAAAAACATGGCCATTTCTCACCTGGACAACTGTATGTATCTCTTAATTGCTCTTGCTTTCTGCCCCCCTCCCCTCACTCTCCACACTGCAGCCAAAGTGGCCTTATGATAATTCACATCTCACAGAAGCACCTTCTAATTACGTACCTCAATGGCTTCCCAACTCGTTCAAGGTGAAGGTTAAAAAAAAGAAAAGACCCTTAACAGGGTCTATAAGGCTCTCCCTAGTTCTCCAGCAGCATCTTCAACCACAAATCTCATTGTTTCCAGCACATGGATTTTGCATATGCTGTTTCTTTTGACTGGAAGTGTCAGGCAGTTTCAGGTTCTTCCCTTCCCCTTTTGTATGGCAATTTTCCACCTCATATCCTTAGACCGAGGAAATTTCCTGTGGTCAAGTTCTTGCAGCATCATGTACATCTCCTTCATGCCATTCATTACAGTTGTAAATTTGAATGTATTCCTGTGGATTGATTAATATCCATTCTAATAGAATATCCATTCTAAAAAGAATATAAACTCAGGGAGACAGTTATATCCTTGATCCTAGAACACTGCTTGTCTTGTAGCACAAGCTTAACAAATATTTTTACATTGTATGGTTGAATCTCACTGACTTCTAGTCCCTCAAGCCCTCAAGTGTCTTTTCAATCTTAGAGTTCAGCCACCTGCCCCCCAATAAGACAGATGCAGAAGAATTACAAAAAGAATCCATCCCTAAGATCACATATTTGTCTTACCAAGAAACTGAGCACCCAATGGTCTGGTGGGTAGATGTGTTTCCCAAATTTATGACTCAACAAGTAATGATTGCAGCTACTAACACCTTAGCTTTCCCCCCTTTTTTTTAATTTTATAGTTTATTCTGTTGATGGGCCAGTTTGACTTGAGGATAAAACAATAAACTTAGATGTCATCAGATGTATTTTCACTAAACACAATAGAAAATCAAATTTTCCTTCTTATTTTTCTATAGCATAGAATCATAAATGTAGTCCCTGCACTTGAAATTGCATTCCAGGGGTTTCAAGACCCAGACTTCCCTGGTCTTTTCTTTTCTACTTGTTTATTTATATTTATTTATTTATTTACATATAATGTACTATTTGTTTCAGGGGTACAGGTCTGTGATTCATCAGTCTTACACACTACACAGCGCTCACCACAACACATACCCTCCCCAATGTCCAACACCCAGCCACCTCACCCCCCCACCCCAGTAAATATTTATGCCCCTAACATGGGAGCAGCCAATTATATAAGACCTTAGCTTTCTAATGGTCAGACCTAATGAGGCTCCACAGGGGCCAGGAGTCTCTGAGTGGACAGGGGTGTTTATAGGACCTTAGCCCTCTGCAGAGGGCTCTGCTCTCATTCAAGAGCCAGAGAGAAAGGAGAGGCGATAATGTTCTCAACCCTAAACCTCAGTACCCAAGGTCTTTTGCTTCCCATCCCACAAGACCACAATTCCTCATCCCTCCAATGAGAATACTAAAAACCTATCTCATTGGACTGTAGCAAGGATTACATAAGATAACCTTTGAAGTATGCCTGGAACTAAATAAATATTTAAGTGCTGAATAAATATTTATCCCTCTCTCTTCCCAGAGAGAATGAGATGGAAAGAATAACACTGAGAGATAGCTCCATTTATGTCTAACTAAAAATCCAATATGGTTTCGGGCAAATTCTTTACGCAAGCATCTTTTTCTCTTTGCAACTTTTCTTCCTTACATACATAAATGTAAAAGCATAAAGGTAACAAAAAAAAAAATCTCTTTCTTAAAACCACAATCTAGAGAAAACACCTCTTTCTCCTCCTTTTTTGTGGTGGTATGCCTCTTGATATATTTACACAATGGGAAATACAAGGCTTTATATTTTATCAGTCACTAATTGAATTATGTGCATTTTGAGATATATTTTTTTATTAATTTAAAAATACTTTCTATGGCTGCATCTATTATGTGAATGAAGTGTAATTTAATTATTCCCCTACTCCTGAAGTTTTAATTTCTCCCCAATTTTTTTTTGCTCTGAACACTTTTGTGTATGTTTTTCTACATTTATGATTAAACTAATATGAATTGAGTACTTAGTAATGGATCAGGCACCAGGCTTAGTCTTGGAATTTAGAAAGACTAAGATTTGGTCTCTGGTCTGAGAGCTCTTAATCTAGAAGAAGGGGACAGAAGAGAGACAATTAGGCAAGAGAGTTTATGAATTTAGTTATAAAGGAAATTTCAAGATGCTATCTGAGTTGACTGGGGGCAGTGAGTCAGAGAAGGCTTTTTGGAAGTGGTACTTGGGTTAACCAATTGAGTGCTAATCCTTACTCTTGAGTCTCACCTGAGGCAGCCTCCCCTGGCTTTGACGTTGGATTTTTTTCTTCAGACTGAATCTCACCCTGATCTGCTTAGATTTGGTGCTGTTACTCCATTTACCAGTAGCTGAGCCCATTCTGCCCTAAAATGTCTTCAATCACTGTGTGACATTGTTGTCCTGCCCTCTGAGGAATCTGGTTTCAATCCAGTCCTACTTGTGTTTTGCTGCCATAGTTATAGTCAATGGGATGTGGTAAATGTTTAGCAAACCACTGACTGTACTCTTGATTTGTAGTGTTTTCTGATTTCCATGGTGTCAATATTCCCACTCTGACAGATTTCAAGCTACTGATGTGAACATGAAGCTGAAGAGAGATGTGCAGTAGCATGCTATTATGTAGTATTTCTACCATGCAGATATAACAGGC
Source organism: Mirounga leonina (assembly GCF_011800145.1). NCBI lineage: Eukaryota > Metazoa > Chordata > Mammalia > Carnivora > Phocidae > Mirounga > Mirounga leonina. The sequence continues at coordinate 15,457,840 of NW_023270739.1, forward strand.
ATAGATAACCTGGGACAATGAACTTGGTACAATAATGATGAAATAATGAATTTTAATATTCATTATCTTTGTTTTTAATATAATTTATCTAATTATAACTTTCCATAATTGAGTTTTTAATCATGGATGTTTAGCAACCAGGCTCATAAAACCTCTGAAAAGTCAGCTCTTGCAAGCCTGTATGAGCTGGCTTTAGTACACCACTTGTGATAAATACATGAACTGGTCCTGCCCACCTCTCCTAACTCAGCACACACCTCTCTCCCCTCCATTCTTTCTACTTCAATCACAACTGGCCTCTGTCTGCCCTTCAAAGAAGTCCCATGTGTTCATGATTTCAGAGATTTTCCTTCCAGTGGGAGCCTCTTTCCCCCAGATCTTTGTATTTAACTTATTTATTTATTTATTTATTTATTTATTTATTTATTTATTTATTTATTTATTATTATGTTATGTTAATCACCATACATTACATCATTAGTTTTTTAAAATTTTTTACTGTTATGTTAATTACCATACATTACATCATTAGTTTTAGATGTAGTGTTCCATGATTCATTGTTTGTGCATAATACCCAGTGCTCCATGCAGAACGTGCCCTCTTTAATACCCATCACCAGGCTAACCCGTCCCCCCACCCCCCTCCCCTCTAGAACCCTCAGTTTGTTTTTCAGAGTCCATCGTCTCTCATGGTTCGTCTCCCCCTCTGATTTCCCCCCTTCCTTCTTCCCTTCCTGCTATCTTCTTCTTTTTTTCTTAACATATATTGCATTATTTGTTTCAGAGGTACAGATCTGTGATTCAACAGTCTTGCACAATTCACAGCGCTCACCATAGGACATACCCTCCCCAATGTCTATCACCCAGCCACCCTATCCCTCCCACCTCCCACCACTCCAGCAACCCTCAGTTTGTTTCCCGGGATTAAGAAATCCTCATATCAGTGAGGTCATATGATACATGTCTTTCTCTGATTGACTTATTTCACTCAGCATAACACCCTCCAGTTCCATCCACATCATTGCAAATGCCAAGATTTCATTCCTTTTGATGGCTGCATAATATTCCATTGTATATATATATATATATATATATATATATATACCACATCTTCTTTATCCATTCATCTGTCAATGGACATCTTGGCTCCTTCCACAGTTTGGCTACTGTGGACATTCCTGTTATAAATATTGGGGTGCACGTACCCCTTCGATCCCTACATCTGTTTCTTTGGGGTAAATACCCAGTAGTGCAATCGCTGGATCGTATGGTAGCTCTACTTTCAACTTTTTGAAGAACCTCCATACTGTTTTCCAGAGTGGCTGCACCAGCTTGCATTCCCACCAACAGTGTAGGAAGGTTTCCCTTTCTCTGCATCCCCACCAACATCTGTCGTTTCCTGACTTGTTAATTTTAGCCATTCTGATCTCATTGAGGTTTTGATTTGGATTTCCCTGATGCCGAGCGATGTGGAGCACTTTTTCATGTGTCTGTTGGCCATTTGGATGTCTTCTTTGCAGAACTGTCTGTTCATGTCTTTTGCCCATTTCTTGATTGGATCATTTGTTCTTTGGGTGTTGAGTTTAATAAGTTCTTTATAGATTTTGGTTACTAGCCCTTTATCTGATATGTCATTTGCAAATATCTTCTCCCATTCTGTCGGGTGTCTTTTGGTTTGGTTGACTGTTTCTTTTGCTGTGCAAAAGCTTTTTATCTTGATGAGGTCCCAATAGTTCATTTTTGCCCTTGCTTCCCTTGCCTTTGGCGATGTTTCTAGGAAGAAGTTGTTGCGGCTGAAGTCGAAGAGGTTGCTGCCTGTCTTCTCCTCAAGGATTTTGATGGACTCCTGTCTCACATTGAGGTCTTTCAACCATTTGGAGTCTATTTTTGTGTGTGGTGTAAGGAAATGGTCCAGTTTCATTCTTCTGCATGTGGCTATCCAATTTTCCCAACACCATTTGTTGAAGAGACTGTCTTTGTTCCATTGGACATTCTTCCCTGCTTTGTCGAAGATAAGTTGACCATAGAGTTGAGGGTCCATTTCTGGGCTCTCTATTCTGTTCCATTGATCTATGTATCTGTTTTTGTGCCAGTACCATATTGTCTTGATGATGACAGCTTTGTAATAGAGCTTGAAGTCTGGAATTGTGATGCCATGAGCTTTGCTTTTCTTTTTCAACATTCCTCTGGCTATTTGGGGTCTTTTCTGGTTCCATACAAATTTTAGGATTATTTGTTCCATTTCTTTGAAAAAAGTGGATGGTATTTTGATGGGGATTGCTTTTTGAATGTGTAGATTGCTCTAGGTACCATTGACATCTTCACAATATTTATTCTTCCAATCCATAAGCATGGAACGTTTTTCCATTTCTTTGTGTCTTCTTCAATTTCTTTCATGAGTATTTTACAGTTTTCTGAGTACAGATTCTTTGCCTCTTTGGTTAGATTTATTCCTAGGTATCTTATAGTTTTGGGTGCCATTGTAAATGGGATCAACTCCTTAATTTCTCTTTCTTCTGTCTTGTTGTTGGTGTATAGGAATACCACTGATTTCTGGGCATTGATTTTATATCCTGCCACTTTACTGAATTCCTGTATGAGTTCTAGCAGTTTTGGGGTGGAGTCTTTTGGGCTTTCCACATAAAGTATCATATCATCTGCAAAGAGTGAGAGTTTGCCTTCCTCTTTGCCAATTTGGATGCCTTTATTTTTTTTTGTTGTCTGATTGCTGTGGCTAGGACTTCTAATACTATGTTGAATAGCAGTGGTGATAGTGGACATCCCTGCCATGTTCCTGACCTTAGGGGGAAAGCTCTCAGTTTTGCCCCATTGAGAATGATACTTGCTGTGGGTTTTTCATAGATGGCTTTTATGATATTGAGGTATGTACCCTCTATCCCTATACTCTGAAGAGTTTTGATCAAGAAAGGATGCTGTACTTTGTCAAATGCTTTTTCTGCATCTATTGAGAGGATCATATGGTTCTTGTTCTTTCTTTTATTAATGTATTGTATCACATTGATTGATTTGCAGATGTTGAACCAACCTTGCAGCCCAGGAATAAATCCCACTTGGTCATGGTGAATAATCCTTTTAATGTACTGTTGGATCCTATTGGCTAGTATTTTGGTGAGAATTTTTGCATCCATGTTCATCAAGGATATTGGTCTCTAATTCTCCTTTTTGATGGGGTCTTTGTCTGGTTTGGGGATCAAGGTAATGTTGGCCTCATAAAACGAGTTCGGGAGTTTTCCTTCCATTGCTATTTTTTGGAACAGTTTCAGAAGAATAGGTATTAATTCTTCTTGAAATGTTTGGTGGAATTCCCCTTGGAAGCCATCTGGCCCTGGGCTTTTGTTTGTTGGGAGACTTTTGATGACTGCTTCAATTTCCTTAGTGGTTCTAGGTCTGTTCAGGTTTTCTATTTCTTCCTGGTTCAGTTTTGGTAGTTTATACATCTCTAGGAATGCATCCATTTCTTCCAGATTATCTAATTTGCTGGCATAGAGTTGCTCATATGTTCTCCAAATTGTTTGTATTTCTTTGGTGTTGGTTGTGATCTCTCCTCTTTCATTCATGATTTTATTTATTTGGGTCCTTTCTCTTTTCTTTTTGATAAGTCTGGCCAGGGGTTTATCAATCTTGTTAATTCTTTCAAAGAACCAGCTCCTAGTTTCATTGATCTGTTCTACTGTTCTTTTAGTTTCTATTTCATTGATTTCTGCTCTGATCTTTATTATTTCTCTTCTCTTGCTGGGTTTAGGCTTTATTTGCTGTTCTTTCTCCAGCTCCTTTAGGTGTAGGGTTAGGTTGTGTGCTTGAGACCTTTCTTGTTTCTTGAGAAAGGCTTGTATTGCTATATACTTTCCTCTTAGGACCACCTTTGCTGCATCCCAAAGATTTTGAACAGTTGTGTTTTCATTTTCATTTGTTTCCATGAATTTTTAAAATTCTTCTTTAATTTCCTGGTTGACCCATTCATTCTTTGGTAGGATGCTCTTTAGCCTCTATGTATTTGAGTTCTTTCTGACTTTCCTCTTGTGATTGAGTTCTAGTTTCAAAGCATTGTGGTCTGAAAATAGGCAGGGAATGATATCCATCTTTTGGTACCAGTTGAGACCTGATTTGTGACCTAGGATGTGATCAATTCTGGAGAATGTTCCATGGGCACTAGAGAAGAATGTGTATTCTGTTGCTTGGGGATGGAATGTTCTGAATATATCTGTGAAGTCCATTTGGTCCAGTGTGTCATTTAAAGTCTTTATTTCCTTGTTGATCTTTTGCTTAGATGATCTGTCCATTTCAGTGAGGGGGGTGTTAAAGTCCCCAACTATTATTGTATTGTTGTCGATGTGTTTCTTTGCTTTTGTTATTAATTGGCTTATATAATTGGCTGCTCCCATGTTAGGGGCATAGATATTTACAATTGTTAGATTTTCTTGTTGGATAGACCCTTTAAGTAGGATATAGTGTCCTTCCTCATCTCTTATTACAGTCTTTCATTTAAAATCTAATTTGTCTGAGATAAGGATTACCACCCCAGCTTTCTTTTGGTGTCCATTAGCATGGTAAATGGTTTTCCACCCCCTCACTTTCAATCTGGCGGTGTCTTTGGGTCTAAAATGAGTCTCTTGCAGACAGCATATCGGTGGGTGTTGTTTTTTTGTCCAATCTGATAGCCTGTGTCTTTTGATTGGGGCATTTAGCCCATTTACATTCAGGGTAACTATTGAAAGATAGGAATTTAGTGCCATTGTATTGCCTGTAAGGTGACTGTTACTGTATATTGTCTGTGTTCTTTTCTGGTCTATGTTGCTTTTAGCGTCTCTCTTTGCTTAGAGGACCCCTTTCAAGATTTCTTGTAGGGCTGGTTTCGTGTTTGCAAATTCCTTTAGTTTTTGTTTGTCCTGGAAGCTTTTGATCTCTCCTTCTATTTTCAATGACAGCCTAGCTGGATATAGTATTCTTGGCTGCATATTTTTCTCATTTAGTGCTCTGAATATAACATGCCAGTCCTTTCTGGCCTGCCAGGTCTCTGTGGATAGGTCTGTTGCCAATCTAATGTTTCTACCATTGTAGGTTACATATCTCTTCTCCCGAGCTGCTTTCAGGATTTTCTCTTTGTCTCTGAGACGCGTAAGTTTTACTATTAGAATTCAGCGGTGTTGACCTATTTTTATTGATTTTGAGGGAGGTTCTATGCGCCTCCTGGATTTTGATGCCTGTTTCCTTCCCCAAATTAGGGAAGTTCTCTGCTATAATTTGCTCCAATATACCTTCTGCCCCTGTCTTGCTTTCTTCTTCTTCTGGGATCCCAATTATTCTAATGTTGTTTCATCTTATGGTATCACTTATCTCTCGAATTCTGCCCTCATGATCCAGTAGTTGTTTATCTCTCTTTTTCTCAGCTTCTTTATTTTCCATCATTTGGTCTTCTATATTACTGATTCTCTCTTCTGCCTCATTTATCCTAGCAGTTAGAGCCTCCATGTTTTATTGCACCTCATTAATAGCCTTTTTGATCTTGACTTGGTTAGATTTTAGTTCTTTTATTTCTCCAGAAAGTGTTTCTCTAATAACATCCATGCTTTTTTCAAGCCCAGCTAGTATCTTTAAAATCACCATTCTGAACTCTAGTTCTGACATCTTACTAATGTCCGTATTGATTAGGTCCCTGGCAGTCGGTACTGCCTCTTGTTCTTTTTGTTGAGGTGATTTTTTCCATTTTGTCATATTGTTGAGAGGAGAATAGATGAATGAGGGAACAAAATGCTAACAGGGTAACAACATCCCCAGAAAATATACTCTAAACAAATCAGAAAAGACCTGAAACTGGGGGGAAAGAAAAAAGAAAAAGAAAAAAAAAAAAAGGAAAAGAAAAAGATAAAAACAAACAAAAACAAAACAAAACAAAAACAGAATATGATTAAATATGATCAGTCTGGTGCTTAGATCAGTGCCACACACTAGAGTTTGGGTGTGTTTTGGTCTGTTAGAAGAAATTGGGCCTTCCAAAATTTTAAAGAAAGAAAAACATATATGTACAAAAATAGGGTTAATATGATGAAGAAATGGAATATGACTGTAAAGATGAAAATTATAAAAGTTTTTATAAAAGAAATTGATAAGAAGTTGGTTGAAAAAAGAAAGAAGAGGATTTAAAAAAAAAAGGGAGAGAATGTGATCAGGCAGGAGACTAGAACAAAGCCATACACTAGAGATTTAGAGTATATTTTGATCTGTTAGAAGGAACTGTATCTCAAAATTTTAAAGAGAGAACAATTTACATATATATATATACCAAAAATAAGGGTAACTATTATGAAGGAATAGAATATGACTTTAAAAATGAAAAATAAAAAATATTTTTTAAAAAAGGGATTGATAAGATGTTGGTTGAAAAAGGGAAAAGGAAAAATTCAAAAAAAAAAAGACAGTTAAAAAAAAATTAACTTTGAAAGACTAAGGAATCATGGTAAAAAAGCCATGAATTCTATGTGCAGTATTCCCCTAGCGCTGGAGTTCTGCCATTCTCATTGATCGGTAAACTTGGTCTTGGCTGGCTGTTCTCGCTGATCTTCTGGGGGAGGGGCCTGTTGCCGTGGTTCCCAAATGTCTTTGCCGGAGGCAGAATTGCCCCGCCCTTGCAGGTCCGGGCTAAGTAACCTGTTCGGGTTTGCTCTCAGGAGCTTTTGTTCCCTGCAAGCTTTCCGTACAGCTTTGGAGGCCGAGAGTGAAAATGGCGGCCTCCCAATCTCCACCCCAGAGGAGCTGAGAACTCGGACCCCACTCCTCAGCGAACCCCCCAGAGAAAAGCAGTCAATCATTCCTGTCTCCCTGGTCTCCGGCCACACTCCGTGCTCACCCGGCCTGTGACCGCGCGTTTCTATCTCTGGCACCTGACCCCGTGTGGAGTCTCCAAACCCAGCAGATCCCTGCGGTGCGCTCCCATGCCGCTCCTCCCCGGGGAGGAAGGGGAGTCTCCCCAGATCTGCAGCTTATTGGGTCCCTGCTGGAGGAGCAGGGGCCCGACTGTGCCGTGGATCACAGTTTATGGCAACCCCGAGCTGAGAGCCCTTCCTCGGTTCCTTCTCTGCAGCCAGCTTCCCCACTCTGATCACGAGGGTGCTGAGACCATATTGTCCCAGCGAGGATTCCACCCCCCGCTTAGCCACTGGAGCAATGTCCCTCAGTGGAGCCGACTTCTAAAAGTTCCAATTTTGTGCTCCGCTGCTGTATCACTTGCCAGAAGCGACTGACGGAGGCCCCCTCCCCCGCCGTCTATCCTCCCGAATATCGGCTCGGATTCACTTCTCCGCACGTCCTACCTTGCAGTAAGTGGTTGCTTTTCTGTTCAGAGAGTTGCTACTATTCTTTTCTTCGAACTCCTGTTGAGTTTGTAGGTGTTCAAAATGGTTTGATCCCTATCCAGCTGAATTCCTGAGACCAGATGAAATCCAGGTCTCCTACTCCTCCACCATCTTGCTCCACCCCCCAGATCTTTGTATTTAGAGTGACGCCTTCCCATAATTCAAACAATGCCATGTTGATTAGGTTTTCCTTGTGCATCCAATTTAAATCAGCCTCTCCAAAACAGTCAATCTCTTTTATAATACCTCTTTTTAAAACCTTATTTCTTCTTGGTCATTATCAGTACTGAGTGTATCTTGCTTTTTTTTTTTTTTTGGTCCGCTTGTTTACTGGTCATGTTCCCTAATAGAATGTGAAATCAATGAGAGCATTGACTGTCCTGCTTATTACTATGTGGGACAGTGCCTGACATATTGTACATTTTCTTTTTTTTTTTTTTAAGATTTTGTTTATTTATTTGACAGAGAGAGACACAGCGAAAGAGGGAACACAAGCAGGGGGAGTGGGAGAGGGAGAAGCAGGCTTCCCGCAGAGCAGGGAGCCAGATGCGGGGCTCCATCCCAGGACTCTGGGATCATGACCTGAGCTGAAGGCAGACGCTTAATGACTGAGCCACCCAGGCGCCACCCACATTGTACATTTTCAACAAATATTTGTTGAATGAATGAATGTATGAATGACGACACTCAGGTGGAACAGTGCCTGACACATAGAACATTCCCAAACAATTATTTGTTGAATGAATGAACATATGAATGCCAACACTCAGTGACCTCACTCTGATGTTGCCAAGAAGGAATGCTAATGTAATGGCTTCAAAGTCTCCAGAATAAACACACACACACACACACACACACATTTCATTTAATACTCCTCTGATCAAATGCACTTGATTTACCAATTAATTTTATTATAATCCAAAAAAAACGTCAAAGTTCTCCTAAGAATTCCAGGAATAGCCTGCTTTAAATTTTATTTTGGTTAAAATCACAACTTCACACGTTAATTGCATTTAGTTTATGTGGGCATTGGTTGATGGTGATCTTCGGATTTCTGGATTGTCTGTGTGGGAGATATTAGACTAACAAGAAATATGCCGTCAAAATGAGGATCTGAAGAAGCTCGCAGCCAACTGATTTTGCTGGGTGGGAATTTCCCACCCAGAGAGACATTGCTCTGTTCTCTAAATTCTGATGAGAAAAGAGGAGCTCTTGGACAGAGAAATCCATCTTAAATATCATTTCCATGTGTCTCATATTGTCAGAATTAGATTTGGCTGTAAGTGAAAAAAATTTCAAAATAACAAGAGTTTAAACAAAATAGAAGTTAATTTTTTTCCAATATCAAAGTCAAGTCAGAAGTCCAAGGCTGCTGGGGTAATGCTCCATGGTGTCATGAACCAGGCTCCTTTTATCTTTATTCTTCTCTCTTTTTATTCTGAAAATCTCAACCCTCATTCCTACCTTTACCTCATATTCCAATGTGGCTGCTCTAATTCCAGTCAGCATTCTACGTTCCAACCTGCAAGAAGGAGAAAATAGAAGAAGAGCATGCCTTCTGTAGGAATACTTCTCAGATGTTGCACAGACTTCTACTCCTTGTGTTTCTTTGGTCAAATATTAGATCTGTAGTTACATCTAGCTTCAAGGAAAGCTGGCGAGTGTAGCTTTTTATTCTGGGAAGTCTTGGGTTTGGCTGGCTAACATTTAGAGCTTCTATTTCCATGAGAGAGAAGGAAAGAAAATGCTAGCCATTATTGCCACATCTCTGTTTTTTTTCCTCTGTCAAGTAGATCAAGTATTTCCTAAACATCAGTATAACTGCCAGGATGACTTGCCATACTCCCATAAAATTGGCCAGCAAGGAAATAATAAGCCCAGTGGATATAGACTGTTTCTTGCTCAGAGCACAATGGGCAACATGCATGTCATGTTTATATTGGTTCCCCTTGTCCCCCAAGTCCCATAGGTGTCAAAACAGAGTGGATCCAGGTGGATGACTTAGAGATGACCAGTTTCTCAGGGAGTTTGGATTGCTTTATCAAATATACTACGGACTGGGAGGTTTAAACAACAAATATTTATTTCTCACAGTTGTGGAGGCTGCCAAATCCAAGACCAAGGTGCTGGCAGGTCCACCACTGTGAGAGGGCTCCCTCTCTGGTTTGCAGATAGTCACCTTCACACTGTATCCTCACATGGAGGAGAGCAGAGAGAGGAAGCAAGCTCTCTCATGTCTCTACGTGGAAGGGCACTAACCCCATTTATAAGGGTTCTACCCTTATGACCTAATTACCTTCCAAAGTCCTCAAACATCATCACACTGGGGATTAAACCTTCAACATAGGAATTCGGTGGGGTGGGGGACACAAACATTTCAGTCCTTTATAACCAGAAAAGGAAAAATAATAGGAAGGATAACTTTCAAATCAGCAAAAGAAAACCTGACCTATTCCTCCAGTGGAAGGTTAAAAAGGAGAAAATGAAATAAATAGAAAGTGTGGGAAGTGGAAAATATGAAATAAAATGGCAGAAATATGTACTAGCATAAAAGTTTTATAATAAAAGTCATGGGCTAAACTTACTTTTAAAAAGACAAACTCTTAGATTAGATTAAAGTATAAGTTATGTGATGAGCACTGGTGTTATATGCAACTAATGAATTGTTGAACAGTACATCAAAAACTAATGATGTACTATAATGTTGGCTAACTGAACATAATAAAAAATAAAGAAACTAATTCTAAAAAAAATAAAATACAAGTTACATACATATAATCATACATATTTGTAATCTATGAATAAACCCATGTTCTACAACTTTCTGTCTGATTGATCCATCAATTTCTGAAATAGGAATTTTAAAGTATCACATATCTATACATATATACACACACACATACATACACACACACGTATCTTCAAGAAATAAAGAATAATAGCATACATTAAAATTTATTTAAATTAAACATTAAAAAAAATGGACCATATATGTCTGGTCACAAAACTTTGATAAATTCCAAGGAATCAAAATCATGAAGACTGGACCATTTAACCATAGTGTAATATAGTTAGAAATTTTAAAAAAAGAAAACAAAAAATATCCCAAGTAACTTGTGTTTAAATAATATACTTCTAATAACTCTTGGATTATTGAAAAAATTATATTCGAAACTTAGAACCAAACAATAGTAAAAACACTAACTGTATCGAATTAATGAGACACAGCTAAAATAGTACTTAGAAATATTTCATTTTAAATGCATTTCTCAGGAAACCAAGAACATTGAAAACAAATAAGCTAAGTGTTCAACTCTAGAAATTGGGAGAAGAGCAACAAAGCATGCTTAAACAAGGAAATAATAAAGAAAAGTGGGGAGAAAATGCAATAGAAAACATTAGGGGAAACGTTAGGAGAAAATGCAATAGAAAATAAACATTAGAGAAGATCAGTCTTATGAACGTTGATTCTTTATGGACCAACATCTGGTAAGATGAGAGAAGACACAAATAAATAAAATATGGAACTAAAAAGGGAAAATAAATACAGACACAACAGATCTTTTAAAAATAAAAGAATCCTATGAATAGGTGTCCCCAGATTAACCAGTAAATTCAGAGCTAAATCAATCAAAATTTCAGCTGGAATATGGAAGAATAAATGTTCAATAATAGATAAGTACACTTTGGGAAAGAAGGGGGACTTGCCAACTCAATATTAAGATCCACTACCAAACCATACGGTAATATTAGTAAATGCAGTATGATAAATACCCAAGAGGAGACATAATGGAATAAACCAATGGGAAAAAGTTAAATTTCAGGGACAGACTCAAGTATAAATGGCATTTTGAAAAATTGTACATGTGGTACAAAAAGTCAAAGGGGTGTCTCTTACTGTGCATCTGTGAGAAGAGATCATTTCATCTCAACTCAGAAAATTCTGACATAAAAAGTCAATGAGGAAAAGTCTTTGTCCATGTTGTTAAAAAACTGATTCACGACATGAAGAGAGGAAAGAGAGAAAAAACCTCCTGGGTCATTACTGTATCACATCCACAAAGAGATGCAGATAGACTAAAGATCCAAGTATGAAAGATAAAACTAATGATGATGGAAGAAGAGAATATCTTTGTAACTTAGAGATGAGGAAGGACTTCTTAAATAGACACCCCAAATTTTATTATTTTTTTAAAAGATTTTATTTATTTATTTGACGGAGAGAGACACAGCGAGAGAAGGAACACAAGCAGGGGAGTGGGAGAGGGAGAAACAGGCTCCCTGCTGAGCAGGAAGCCCGATGCGGGGCTTGATCCCAGGACCCTGGGATCAGGGCCTGAGCCGAAGGCAGATGCTTAACAACTGAACCACCCAGGTGCCCCAACCCACGCAAATTTTAAAAGATAAATTTTTGTTATATCAGAATTCTTTCTTTTTTTTTTTTTCCTCAAGGAAGAACACCAGTTGACAGTTAACTGACAGTGATAGATTAGGATAGATAGATCAGTGACTGAGAAAAGCACAGTGCTAATATCTGCACTATACAAATTATTCCTGCAAGTCAACACGGGGAGAAACAGGAATCCCAATAGAAAAATAGGCAAAGGATATAATGAACTATTCACAGCATGGGAATCTAAGTGCCATTAATGTTTAAAGAGATGCTCAAACCCAGTTGTCATAAGAGAAATGCAAAATACAAACAGCAAGGGCATACTTCTTCAAACTGATGAGAATGGCAAAGAGTCAGACATTTGGAAAATGCCAGATATTGGGGATCCCCAGCAACAGGAACTATTTGGCCTTTTTGGTAGGGGTGTGGACTAGTACAAGCCATTCATTAGGGCCATCTGACCATAGTTTGTGCAGTTAAGAATGCATGTTCCCTATGATTCATGATCCCACCCTTCTATTCAAGACAAATTCTCACACAGGTCTCTAAGGGGACAAGGATGAAGATGTTTTATCACAGAATTGTTTGGGGTGGGGAGAGTTAGAGACAGACTAGGGGAATGGAGAAATCAAATGGAGTGGATACACACTGCAGAGTACTCTATACCAGTTAGGAAAGCAAAGAACTAGATGTACATTCACAGCATGGTTAGATCCTAAGAATATGGTGAAAGAAAAAGTTAGAAACTATGAAATCTATAGTACATTTACATTCTATAGTAAAACTATACTACAACATCACTCATATCCATGGAAAGTACATATGTGCACCAATATTTCCATGCATTTTAAAAATCCAGGGCTGAGTATTAAAAATTTTAGGGATGTCACCCCTGGGAGAAGGGAATGGAGGTGGGGAATGAAGATAAAAGAGAATGAATAAATAAACCAAGAAAGGATCTTGTGTTTTGATTATGTGCCATGAAATCATAGATTATGATTAACTCAACCCTCCACATATGAGGTTAAATGAAAAGGGATTGCTTGATAACCTGCAGTGCTTGGGAAATCTTCAACTTCTAAATCAGTGAAGGTCAGCTCTAAGTGTACCAGCTACCCCACTTGCGACATGGTGCCCCTCTGTGTGGCCATTCACAATACCTCAGTGGTCTGCAGGCTGAATTCTTGGACGCTCCTTCTAGATTTGCACTGGGGTCTGGTGCAATTTTCTTAGGAATCAGCACAGCCCTAACTAGTAAGACCAACACATTGTATTCCATCCAATTAAACAAGAAGATGGTTTAAATATCCTCTAAAAAATTTCTATCACAAGCAATAGGAGTTTTTATCTTAGTGCATAGAGAAATTTTCCTTTTTTGCTGGAATAATTTTTTTTAATTTTATTTTATTATGTTATGTTAATCACCATACATTACATCATTAATTTTTTTTAAAGATTTTATTTTTATTTATTTATTTGAGAGACAGAGAGCATGAGAGGGAGGAGGGTCAGAGGGAGAAGCAGACTCCCTGCTGAGCAGGGAGCTCGATGCGGGACTCGATCCTGGGACTCCAGGATCATGACCTGAGCCGAAGGCAGTCGCTTAACCAACTGAGCCACCCCGGCGCCCTACATCATTAATTTTTGATGTAGTGTTCCATGATTCATTGTTTGCGTATAACACCCAGTGCACCATTCAATACGTGCCCTCTTTAATACCCATCACCAGGCTAACCCATTCCCTGACCCCCCTCCCCTCTAGAACCCAAACTTTGTTTCTCAGAGTCCACAGTCTCTCATGGTTCATCTGCCCCTCCAATTTCCCCCCTTTCATTTTTCCCTTCCTACTATCTTCTTTTTTTTTTTTTTTCCTAACATATAATGTATTATTTGTTTCAGAGGTACAGGTCTGTGATTCAACAGTCTTACACAATTCACAGCATTCGCCATAGCACATACCCTCCCCAATGTCTATCACCCAGCCACCCCATCCCTCCCACCCCCACCGCACTCCAGCAACCCTCAGTTTGTTTCCTGAGATTAAGAATTCCTCATATCAGTGAGATCATATGATACATGTCTTTCTCTGGTTGACTTATTTCGCTTAACATAAAACCTCTAGTTCCATCCACGTCGTTGCAAATGGCAAGATTTCTTTTTTTTTGATGGCTGCATAATATTCCATTGTGTGTGTGTGTGTGTGTGTGTGTGTGTGTGTGTGTGTGTGTGTGTGAGACATCTTCCTTATTCATTCATCTGTTGATGGACATCTTGGCTCTTTCCGTAGTTTGGCTATTGCGGACATTGCTGCTATAAACATCGGGGTGCACGTACCCCTTCCGATCACTACATTTGTATCTTAGGGGTAAATACCCAGTAGTGCAATTGCTGGGTCGTACAGTAGCTTTATTTTCAACTTTTGAGGAACCTCCATACTGTTTTCCAGAGGTTAAAAGAAAGTTATCAGTGTTTTCCTCTGAGGTAGCTGAGAATCAAGTGTGCTCTACTCCCAACCCAGGTCTGGGGCATTTGTATGTGAGATTGGATAAAGAATTCCATTTGTAGCTGGTGTGAGGAGAAAAGAGATGTGCTATTATTTTTGCTGTTCCGAAAATCACTGTTGTTTATATCTCAAAAAGGAAGAAAAGAGTATTTAAGAGCCAGTGTCCTGGAATTGGGTGAAATGTAGTTCAATTTTGGACTACTTATTCAAACTTCCTGGGTCTCAGTTTCCTTATCTGTGAAGTGGGGATACATTGGGCATGGGCTTATTGAGCAGAAGAAATGAAATTATGTGTGTGAAAATCTTGGCACAGCAACGAACATTCAGTGTGCATGTAAACAAGTGGCTGTCATTGTTGGCTTTCATTTATTGCATGCCCTTAGAATATGGGTGCTGTCCCGTCCATTGTTCTCAGTATGCCAGCAATAGCAGGGGATGAACGATGCTTGTCAGGCAGTCCTGGAGCTCAGGAAAACTCTTTATTTCATGTCTCCCACACTAAAAAAACACTGGAGTCATTTAAAGGATACAGATTCTCCTGAGGGCGGAAGTCAGGGTTTGTTCTTCCATGTTCAACAACACTGATCTTCCGATTTACCATAGAAAATATGAACCAGACATTCAAGGACTCCTTTTGGACAGAAATTACACTTAATTATGTCTCTATTCTTAGCAGCCTGGCACATCATAGAGGCTCAAGGAATCCTCCACAACAATCCTTAAAAACCCCATTTTAAAGACTAAGAAACTGAGGCATGGATTTGACCAAAGCTAAAGCTACACAGCTCATCAGCGGTGGAACTGGGAGTTAGTCCACTGGTTTTGAATATCAAATATGAGAATTTTTTTTTTTTTCCTTTGGCAGATGCTTTGTCACTCTGTCACGAAATTGTGGGAGGGGAAGGGGGTGGATTTCTAGCAACCTCTATTATTGGCTTGTTTTCTATCCTGGGTAAATATTAGGCAGGCCCTCAAGGCTTTGATGCCCCGATTTTTTCACATCTTTTCTGAACCTCTGACTTAGCAGTGTGTTTTTTTTAATTTTGTTTTCCCACTGGCAATGAATGCCTCATCTCAGATTCCTGATCTGAAAATATGGGGGTGAATGACATCTTCCTACCTGTTTGAAGGAGTCCGCTCTTCAATACCCACCAGCTCAGTCCTCGCCCCCCCCCCTGTTTTATTTTCTTCTGAAGGCTTAGCACTAAACCTATTTATTAATTTATTTTCTGTCTTGCACACAGAATGGCAGCCTGGCAGGGGAGGCAGGATCCTCTACTTCATTCACTGCTTGATCCTCAGTGCCTGGAATACTGCTTGGCCCACAGTAGAGGTCCTCAGTGATTATTTGTCGTCACATCCTTTTAAACAGTACCTTCTATTTATTGAGTGTTGAGCTATATGGCAAGAACTGTACTAAATGTTTAATGCATTACCTCATTCTTATTCATATTCTCACAAGATCCTGGCAAAGTGGCTCTACCACTGTCTTTTGGGCGCTCTCAGCAGTTACGTAAACAGCTCGAGGACATGCGAATGCATTGCAACCCAGGTTGTGCTCTTACCTTTGCTCTTTATTGCTGTGCTCAGGGTTACAATGCTACCTCTATGTAGCTTTCTGAAGTCAAAGCACAGAAAGATAGTTGGCTTAATGGTTAATAGAAAGGACCCTGCCCCTGACCCCTAATCGAAATCTAAATTAGGATCCCCGCTCTGCCCTCATGGGGAGGCGGGTAGGGGAAGAAAGGATTATTTCTTACAATTTTTGTCATCAGCAGATCTCAAGGTTATTCGCACTGCAGAGAACCCGCTTCCCGTGCTCTCGAATCACGGACTTGCCAACCCTACCTAATCCCCAGCAGACAGGTAGCCCCAAGCTCCATCCAGGGCCTGCAGCCAAGTCCGGCCTCCCGGGGGGGGGGGGGGGGGCACCACACCCTCCCCTCGGGGCGGCCCCGCTGGATGACCTGGAGCCCACTGCGTCAGGACAACGCCTACCGGGGGCGTTACTGTGGCGGGTACCTCGCAGGGGACATCTTTGGAATCTGTCCTCCCCTCCTAACGCCAGGTTAAAAACCTCAGCAGCACGTGCTGTTTGCAAAACTGCCTGCCACCGACGCCCCAGAGTTAGAGACCTTACTCACGAGGGGAGCCAGCATGTCAGCTACGGTCCTGGGGAACGGAAGCTTCGGCCGGAAACTCTCCTACGCACAGGTGAGCCAGAACTGGCCCGGCTGCACGCTGCGCAGGGAGGGGAATTTGATCCCTGGTGGTAAAGGGCCTGAGGAATGTTGTTTCCTACTCCCTTAAGCTCACGGAGGAGTCTGAATTTATTTGAAGGTGATGAAAATGTCCAGGAAGGCAACAGATAGCACAGGTCCTCAACAACTGTTCCCTAGGGAAGGACATCTATCCTGTGGGGCTTTCAGGGAAAGAATGCTGCTTTAGGAGTTGGGGATCTGGCTTTCAGAGCTGCCCCCAACTAGCTGTGTGTCTTTGGACAAGTCACTATCCCTCTCTGTTGCCTGTTTTCTCTTTCCTACCCTGAAGCAGCTGGTTCGTAATGATCTGGAATGGGAGATGGGATTCTTCTAGATCTGCTCTACTGTCATATTTATGAAGTGCTCTCAGCCAGCTATCACAATGGCAAAATTGTAAGAAATTATATCCTTTTTTCACCTTTGGGAGAAAATGAGGCATGAGGACGTCTCAGACTTACTCAGACCTGGGGAAAGAGAAAATTAAACAGAGAGGAAAATGAACAAGACTTAGCCCTGGACTGGGAATTTGAGAGAACCCTAGATGTGACTTGGGGATAATGCTCAGGGTGTATTCTGTTCTCTGGGATTCATTGCCTTTCTCTTGAGGTGGAAACTTGCAGAACACATTCTTTAATTGACTTATCACACTCCCAGGTTCTAGGATTCAGCTTAAAGCCCAGCCCGGGGAGATAACACGACTTTACAGACATGTGTCATCTGCAGGATTAGTGAGAGCCATCTAGGGAACAGATAGGCTGGAGAGGAGAGAATGGTTGATGTTTTAGTATAACTAGAGAAACCACAAAACTTTGGACTGACTTTTTTTGAGTCCCGTAAGAAAGACTTCCTTTGAAAAAGGTATGCAGTGCTTGATTGACAGAACTTCCTACTGAGGAGGGATAGCATAGGCATCACACAGATCCCAGAACAGATCCTGGCTCTGTCATCATTTATTTCCAGTGCCATTGGCAATGGAGGAAGTGGGACAGTGATCTGGTTAGGGAGCCATGGGAGCTTAAAGCTTTATTTATAGAACACTTAGAAGACTGAGAACCACAGATTCTTACTCTTGATGACTGGGGGTAGAGAGGAAGGTTTAGAACAGGCTGGGTAATACCTTTGTATTGAAAGCAGGGTATTGAACTTTGCAAAGCTTCAGGCTTATCCATTTGAAAAATTGGAATAAAAATACCCATGTCCTAGACTTGGGATGAGAATTCAATGAAATAGTGTCTGTAAAGCTCTTAGCAAAATTCCTGGAGCATAGTGTCTAGCCAGAACTGATTTGTTTGTTTGACAAAATGTGTCTGGAACATTGGCAAGAGAGACAAGCACTGAGTCAAGCACAGTGGTTGGGACAGCTACACCACGGAGGGATGCTGGACATGGAGGCAAGAGATGTGAGCTCTCATCTTTGGTTTACTGAAGCTGTGTAGTGGGGAAGTTACCTAACCAGGGTGAAGAGGCTCAGTTTTGTATCTGTAAAATTTGAGGTGGAGGTAGATTGGGGGGATTGGACTGGAATAGTCTTTAGGATTCCTTCCAGCTCTGACAGTCTGCAAAAAAGACATAGTTTATGCCTTCTCGAAGCTCCCAACCCAGATGAATAGCACACACCCGACATAATTCTGATACAAGGCTGGAGAGCACGTGACATATCATGTGCTCTACACACACAACAGGCATGACAACCCTGCAAGAGATGTTTGGCTCCTTCATTCACACAGGAGACTAATTGTGCCCCTACTATGTGCCGGGCACAGCAGAGTTTCTGCGCCATTGAAACATATTCTAGTGGAGGAGAAAAACAAAACAAAAACAAATCAAATGGACACATAATTTCATGTAGAGAAAAGAGCTGTGGAGAAAAATAGAACAGGGCAGTGGAATACAAGAGGAGGGGAACTTGGAAATCAGAGCTCTGAATGGCGAAGCCAGTGTTCAAACACAGATCTCACTTCCGACCCCCAGGGCACTCCTCTACCACACTGCTTCCTCCTGCAGAGACAGGCTGGAATATAGAGTGTCCGAGGCAGGATGTCTGCATCTTGTTTTCGGTTTTGTCTTCCATTGTGGATGTGTACGTGTATATTCACACATGCAGATACAGGCCTCCTACCATGACTCCAAAAAACACTAAGATTGAAAGTGCCCCTGAAATACCTCACTAAATTTTGTTCGTAATTTTGAAAAAATGCTCTTTTCCAAAGATAACAGAGTGTATTTGTTAGACACAACCATAGAGAATGTGTTTCTCCTGTTAAATGGATTGCCTGATGATCAGAATTCTTTCCTTCCTGGGTGCTAGTAAAGTTCGTTTTCCCTGCCCTATTTCTTCCTATCTAGTTTCTGAGCTACTTTTCTCTACCTTTACCCATCCTGGGTATAGATGTTTCTAAGTCAACTCACATGCCTTTTGAAAACAAATAAGGTATAGATTATGAGCCAAAAACATATGCTGGGAGAGATTTGCTCAAGGTCCCATGCTGGATCAACATAGCAAGGTTGGAACCAGAATCCACCCAAGGCCACACACCATATCACAAACTTCCATGAGCTTCTTTTCATTTAAGGTCCCTCAAGTTTTGAAAAGGGGAGCTGTTGTCTCAGTTGGGTCTGTCACTGGGAGGCAGAATTAGGACTGTGAAATTGTTGGATCCATGTTCAAATCCAAGCTCTGTCACTCATTAGCTGGGTGTCTTTGGACAATTCACTGAACCTAACAGGGTCTATTTCCTCATTTGCAAAATAATAGCACCTACCTCATGGTGCTATTGTGAGGACTGGATGAGCTAATTACATGTAAACTCTTATAACAGTGCTAGTTGCTGCCAATGATGATGTTTATTAACTATAAAAAGCACCAAGTATGACTCCTGGCACATAGTGGTATTCATTTAATGGCAAGTCCTATTATTAATATTAATAATGACAAAGAGTAGTACCTAATCATATGGTAAATGTGAATTTGCAGACACATTTGAGAAAAGTCATATTTTAAAAAAATAGGCTGTGCATTTATCAGTGGTTGCAAAATCTTTCGTGGTTAAGAATCATCTGGGATCTTTTGAAAATGCAGATTCTAAGATCCTACCCCTGATACTCAAATTTGATAGGTTAGGGTGGGGCCCAGGAATCTGCACTGGAACAAAGAATCCCCAGGTAATTTTGAAGGGGAGAAACAAGGAACACTCTTTGAAAAACTCTGATCTAGAAAGCGTATGGGGAGAAATTGAAGGGGACAGGCGTGGGCAAGCATAGGCTGTCAGGCGGGGTATTGAATAACTGGTCTACAAGAAATAAGGGCCTTAATATGGGACATAGTGCCCATAGCAGAAGGAATTATATAGAATGATATTCAGGAGCCTGGGTTATTAACCTGCTACCCACCACCTGTGTCACTTCAGAGGAGTGACACCTTTCTTTCTCTGGCATAGTTTCCCCATCTGCAAAATAAGGGGGTGGAACTAGATGAACTCTAAAGACAGGGCCAGCTCTGCGAGTCAAGTCCCACATGGGCATCAGAAGCCAAATGGAATGCATAGAACCAGGAGGGATTGTTCACCTCAGCTGGGGAATACAGTGGTCTCCTGGCAGAAGTGAGACCCAAAGAGGGCTTTTGAGTCAGGCTAAGATATGTGAAAGGGGAGGAGGGAGAGTGGTGCAGGGCATTTGCTTTAATGAGGAGCTGAAAAGAAAAAGAGAAAGCCAGTTTGCTGGAGAGGCAGTTCCTGTGGGTGGGCCTCAGGCGATGAGGTCCCAAGATACTGCTGAATATCAGAAAGAGGTATTTTATCCTGTTGGCCATGGGGACCCTTTGAAGAATTCTGAGTAGAAGAAGGACACAAGTAAAATTCTGTTAGGGCCGGATCGATACAGATCACTAAGAGCTGGATTAGTGTGGTAGCAGTAGGAACAAAAGAAGGACCTGACCCCAAGGGTCACTTCTGGAGAAGGTCAGATAGGACTCGGACCAGCACAGGGGCAGGAAGGTGGTGGTGATGGGAGTCTTGAGGAAGGGTGCATTCAAGCCTGAATTGCCCCAGTCATAGGTGGTGTCTGTTGAGTTGTATCTGGAACGTGTTACTTTTCTTTGAGGCCAACAGAAGAGAATGTTGCCAGTTGAACCATCAAGAGAGTAATTTCCTTACAAGAGAGTAATTGCTCTGCATGGTTTCTTTTCTTCCTAGTTCTAGATACATGCTGTTGATTTGTGGGCACATATGGAACTTTATATATTATTGTAAAACTTGACTGTACAATTTTTAAAGGTTGCAGCAAACCCTGTAACGCCAACCCTAATCCCACCTTAGTTTGCTGTCACGTGCATGTAGAAAGTGCTAGATCCATGTCAAACTTTGCTGTGTAGTATAAGACATCCATCTTCTGATAGGTTATTTGTGTTACTTTTATGTATTTTGTGACTCTTTCAATAACTGGATATCTTAGATACTAGCATACCAGACAACGTTTTCCTGAGTGTGATGCTTCCCTGAGATCTTTGCCAAAGGCCAAGAAGTCATTATTGTGTATTTATAATATTTCCATCATTTTTATATGTAAGCTGTTTTATCTTTTTGTTTTTTTCATTATGTGAATACTGCTTTGACAGGGCTTACGATTAGCATGATTTTCCAGATAAGGAAACTTAGAAGGCCATGCTATCCGCCCAAAGTGTTTCAGTTGATAACTGGGAGACAGAGGACTTCAACCCAGGTCATTGGT
Source organism: Mirounga leonina (assembly GCF_011800145.1). Taxonomy (NCBI): domain Eukaryota; kingdom Metazoa; phylum Chordata; class Mammalia; order Carnivora; family Phocidae; genus Mirounga; species Mirounga leonina. The sequence goes on from NW_023270739.1 coordinate 15,479,092, forward strand.
CTCAAACACCCATTTTTAGTACTTTCCACACCATATTTTTCAGTGTTTTCCCAGATACTTTTTGAACTGTCTTATACCATCTCTAAGGATCTTTGTGTGGTGTATGTGTCTAGTAAGCCAAATATTGAGCTCCTGATTCATTTATTCATTTATGGATTATTCATTTTTGGATCTCAGAGTCCTAATAGTGTCTGGCACTTGGTAGGTGCTCATTAAAAGGTATTGAAACTATAGGATGACTGGTGACATCAGTGAATAATTAAAGTTTTCTAAAATTGAATTCTGACCTAAGAGCATCATTGAAAATATCACTTCCCTTGACTTACTTATTTTCCACCAGAAATTATATTCTGTGTAGAATATATGTAGCTTATTGTATTCTAAGCCTTGACTGTAAGAGAGAGTTCATGCCAGCCTCTTCCTTGGAGATTTCACAAGAAAATATTTTAACCAAAAGCACTTCATCTTGTAGGAAACAAGCTATATTGAAGACAACTCCAATCAAAATGGTGCCATATCTCTGATCTTCTCACTCAAAGAAGAAGTTGGTGCCCTGGCCAAAGTCTTGCGCTTATTTGAGGTAAGTACTCATTTCCGCCTTGGATAATGCATAGTGGACTTCTGGGTTATTTTCTAATTGAGTGCAGCAAGAAGAACATGGGATCTGGAACTGGAAGACCTGATTTTCAGTTCAGACACTGACATTAACCAACTGTGTGACTTGAGTGAAGTCATTCTAGCTGGGCTGCTGTTTCTCCATTCATAATCAGAATCAGAGTCACTAGTTGCATGCACAGAAAGCTGGCCCTGGTTTCAGACTTCTTTTATCAAGCTCTCCCTGAATTAACTACTATCTTCTCCGTGTCCCCAAAGCACTTTACTTTTAACTGCAGCACTTATCTGCCTTGTTACGTATATACATTTTCTGTCTGGGCCTGTTTCTTCAGGCAGGGGAACCTCAGCTCAGTCATCTTTATATCCTCTACAGATCAGTTTTATACATATTTAATGTTTAATAAAGAATGAAATTAAATTTAAATAGAAGCAAAGCAAATTAGGCTTTGTTTTTTTATTTTTTTCTCCTAGATTTTAAGAAGGAATATTTTTGAACCAATTAATTTTTACCCCAATTTTTCTTTAATAAAATTATATCTCGTGGGGTTCCTGGGTAGCAGAGTTGGTTAAGTGTCCAACTCTTGGTTTCAGCTGGCATCCTGATCTCAGGGTCGTGAGATGGAGCCCCAGGTTGGGCTCAGTGCAGAGTCTGCTTGGGTTTCGCTCTCCCTCTCTCTCTGAGCTACCCCCCCCGCCACTCTCGTGCACACACACTCTCTCTCTCAAATAAATAAATGTCCTTAAAAAAATTATATCTGGTGACTGAATGAATAAATCAACAGAGAAGAGACACATCTCCCATGCAGAAGAATTACAAATAATTTAAGTAGATAGTCTGTACTCAAAGAAGAGAATCAATCCCCACTCTTTAAGTGTGGGTGGCACAGTGTGACTTTCTTCCAAACAGGACAGGATGGAAAGGGGGTGGGGAACCCAATAAACAGTAGATCAGCTGGGTGATGAAGGTCAATATCAACAGTGATGACTCATGTAGGTAGGATTAACCCTTGGTATGACTTGATGAAAATGGTACTTGACCTCCGTGTTCTTCTTCCCCTGAAACCATAATCTCAGGCTAGCTATGAGAAAAACATCAGACAAGCCTCAATTAAGGGACATTATACAAAATACCTGACCCATATTCCTCAAAACTATCAAGGTCATCAAAAACAAGAAGCGTCTGGGAATTGTCACACTCAAGGGAGGAGCCTAAAGGGATATAACATCTAAATGTAATGTGGGTCTGGAATGGGAGCCTAGTACAGAAAAAGGATATTAGATATAAACTAAAAAAAATTCAAATACATTATGGTCTTTGGTTTATGAAAATGCATCAATATGAGTGCATTAATTATAACACATATTCCATACTAACATAAGATGCTAGTAATAGGGGAAACTGGGTGTAGAGTATATGGAAATCTTTCATACTATCCTCTCAGTTTTTTTATAAATCTAAAATCTATCTAAAAAATAAAGTCTGTTTTTAAAAACGTTGAACTTGGCTATCCAAAGGAGGTGGGGGTGCGGTGGGGAGGGGAATGTCTACCTGAATGAGAGAAAACAATGAGCACAGAGAAGAGAGACAGAGTATTTTCTGAATGACAAACTGTTCAGGAGGAAGAATGTATCTGTAAAATGCTCCTATGCAACATTTTAGCCTTTTTATTATACAGTCAGCATTTTCCCCTTGAGAGGTCAAGCCTTAATCAGTTAATAAATTAAATAATAGTAAATTAACAGGATGTTTTCAACCTAATAAATAAACCACAAGTAACTAAATTACCAAGACTAGATAAAATGCACCCAGAGGAGGTGTGTATGTGTGTGTGTGTGCGTGTGTGTGTGTGTCTGTACATATTCAGGTTGAACTTTTTAAAGCATTATTCAAAACTCACCTGCCATGGTCAATAAGTGGTAATTACACACATTCACAGAGGAGGAAACAGAGGTCACTGTATTGGGATTGGTGAAGGGTTTTTTGTTAGTGTGTGTTGTGTTTTTTCCAAATATATTTCAGAAGTTGCTCTAGACATTGTACAGACCAGCATCCCTTCTACCCTTTTTAACAGACTGGCAAAATGCAGAGTTAAGTTATACTCATTCAAAGTGTTGAAGGAAGATAGAAAATTGAATTCTAGTGTCTGAGGAACCACAGCATGTGATAAACCAGGCACGGAGGATCCTTGATTTGGTCCCCATTCAACCTGGTGTAGGAGGTATTACTGCATTTTCTTCATGAAGGAAGTGTAGTTCTGAGAGGTTGAGTCATTCATTCAAGGTCACACAGCTAATGTATGCTGATGATGGGATCCCGGATTTCAAAGCCATGAGCTCTCTCTGACACCTCACACCTCTCTGCCAAATACACTTGTCCCTGCACGTCTGGATTCTCTGGAGTTGTTTTTTTTTTTTTTTAATGCAAATATCGTGGCTCCATCCTCCTATTCTTTGAGGGAAAGGGATCTGTCACCAGGTTTTCCTTCTTTCTTTCAAATTGAAACATGTATCAAAGTGCAAGAAAAATAATGACCCATATTCCCCTCATCCACATCAGGCACTGTTCACGTTTTGACAAGTTCACTTCCATTTTTTTCATGTATGATTATGCTTTCAAAAATTACAAATTAACATACTGTTTCTTAAAAAAGAAATACAACACTAAAGATGCTGCTGTAGTCCTTTTTGATCTCCCCTCAATCCTGTCATGCTGCAAACTTCCTGGCCAAGGCAGCATTATTGTGAGTTTAGTATATTTTGGGTCAGTTCAGTAGAGCCATCAAGAGCATGGACTCAGGAGAGACAGCTGCGGCCTTGGGAAAATCGCTTGACTTCTCTGTGCTTCAGTTCCTTATGATAATAATAGCATCTGTTTCAAAGGGTAGTTCTGAGGATTAAATGACTTAATGCAGGTAAAACCCTCAGAGCAGTTAGTTATACATGAAGTGTTCAGGAAGAATTGCTATGTATTTTTTTTTCTGAATGCAGTGTTTTTGAGATATATACATGTTGATACATACAGATCAAGTTAATAACTTCTGAAGAGTAGTTCTTAATTTGCATATACCATGTTTTATTTATCCATCCCCCTATTTTGGGCATCCATGTTGTTTCCTATTTTCTGAAGTCACAGACAATTCTGCAATGCTCTGTTCTTTCCTCTTATTTTTTTGGTATGCAATGAGCAAATATTTCTCTAGGGTAGATACCTAGAATTTCAATTGCTGGTCCTAGGGATGAACATTTTTAATTTAATTTAATTTAATTTAATTTGAGAGAGAGAGAGCACAGGGCTGGGGGAGGGACAGAGGGAGAGAGAGAATCCCAAGCAGGTTCCATGCTCAGTGCGGAGCCTGACATGAGGTTCTATCCCATGACCCTGAGATTGTGACTTGAACTGAAATCAAGAGTTGGATGCCTAACCGACTGAGCCACCCAGGTTCCCCAACACTTTTAGTTCTAAAAGAAACTAAGTTGTTCTCCAAATGTCCTGTAACAATTTATGCTAACATTAGTTTACTGTGGGAACACTCATTTCTCTATATTTTTAAGGTTATTTGCTTATTATTACTTTTTAATCTTGGCCAATAGAGTGGGTGGGATGTGGTAATTTATTGTTTTAACTTTCATTTCCCTGATTACGAGTGAGATGATGGGGTGTCTTTTCATCTTTCATGACCTTAGATTTTATTCTTTTGTAAATTGTGACTTGTCCATTAGGATTTAAATTTTTTTCTGCTGCAATTTTATCTTGTTCTTACTGATTTCTTGACAATTTTTTGTAATCTGAATACCATTGTGTGGATGACATTTTCTCCTAGTCTCTTTATTCTGCTTGGGTTTATGGTATCATTTGTCATACTGAACTTTAAAATTCTAATGTAATTAATATTTTCAGTCACTTCCTTTATGGGTTTTGGATTTTTGTTTGTTTGTTCTTGAATTTTTCTGAAATTTCACTAGTGACTCTGATGCCCAATCAGGAATGAGAATCATTGCTCTAAGCTATTGCCAAGGAAGGAGTTATTGCTGTCACCAAGGACTATACCCACTACTTTCCATGAAATAAAGCATATTTAATACTCAGAATATTTTAATTTTTTCTATAAATTAAATCATTTGTTACTTAGTGATGGTAGGTGATATCATACCCATTTTAGAGACAAGGAAGCTAAAGGTCAGGGAGCTCAGTAGCTTGTCTAAGGTAAACACTCAATGTGGTAGAACCTCAGAAATTGACCTAGGGTCTGTGGTTCTAAAACCCCAGGCTTATCATTTTTATCAGAGAAAAATCAATTGTTTATGAGAAAGCAAAACAATATAACCATTATTTTGCATGTCTTCTTTTCAAGAGAATGATCTTTGAACTGGGACTGCCAGAACAAAGAATTGAAAACCAAGAAAACATGGTTGGGCTTTCATGCTAACCCTAAATCTCAGGATTTGGGTCCTTGGGGAAGCCACTTTATCCCATCACCATCTGCTACTTCTAAGGGGGTGAATTAGGGAGATTTCTGGGACTAAGACTTTATCAAGATTCAAAGGATAACTTATCAAGAGTTTATATCTTTTGTTCCAAATGCCATAGTAGGTACATGTTGTGATATAAAGAGTATTAGGAGCATAGATTTTGTACTATGGAGTTCGAATCCCAGATCTCATTGACTTTGGCAGATCATTTAACACATATGCCTGTGTTTATTCATCTATAAAGTGGGGCTAATGATTCATACCTCCAGGGAGCCATGAGATTTTATATGCTACATAAAATGTGTGATATGTCTCTGAGCCTACAGAAGATGCTCATACAATGTCTTTTCTTTTATCCCTTCCACATGTGATCTATGAGCCCTATCAGAAATCCTGGAAAAATTATAAACATGAGAAGGTAACATCTGTTAGAAGACTAGAGAGAGTCCAAAGTCTTGATTTTTAATTTTTCTTTTTAGAACAAGGTAAAAAAAATCTAGAATGAATTATTTAATATGGTTTGTGAGCATTCACAGGCAAATGGCAATGACCAAAAGTCAGGGCAGGGCCATTAGAGAAAAGCAGAGTAGCTTGGTAGAGCAGAGAGACTGTGGTGACCATAATGTGTCTGTGTACTTATATCTCTCATGATATCTGGGTGAATGAGGGTGGAAGAGCAAGCATTAGATGGAAATAGAAGCAAAACTCCTAAATTTTGTAGTTGACACTGAACTTCTGTACCATATAAAATGAAGCCAAGGATAATACATGGCAAAACCAATGAAAGAATCTAAACTATATTTTATGCAGTGTTTCCTAAATGATATTCTATTGAATTCTATACATTAGTAGGTATTTTATTAGAAGAGCGTTCCAAGGGTGGATATGTCTGAAAAATTCTACATCTAGATTTTGGAAAGCCATTGTACATATACACATATTAAAGGCTCCGGGAAGCCCTGCAGAGAGGATATTTATCTCCAGGAAGACCTGCAGAGGAGAATGTTCTGTTACTCAGTATTTCCCAAATGTATTTGGCCAGGGGGTCTTGTTCAAGGAAGGCCTATTAATATTTTGCTGTTCTATAGTTATGCATTTTAGAGTTATGAGCTCCAGACCACCAGTTATAACCTAGGTTTAGGGTCCCAACAAGTAGAACAGCATTGGGTTAAGAGTATACTGTCTAGAACCAAACAGTTTGAGTTCAACACCCTGTTGCACTGTGTATGAGGTGGATGGGCTTGGAGAAGTTATATAAGCTCTTAGTGGCTTAGTTTCCTATTTTAAAATAAAGGTAACAATAAGCCTATATTACAGGGCTGCTGTGAAAATCAAATGAATTAATGCATCTAAAATATTTGTAAGAGTATCTGGCACATGGTAAGAGCTGAATAAATGTTTACTCTTGGGGTGCCTGGTGTCTCAGTCAGTTAAATATCTGCCTTTGGCTCAGGTCATGATCTCAGGGTCCTAGGATCAGCCCCGCATCTGGCTCCTTGCTCCATGGGGAGCAGGCTTCTCCCTCTCCCTCTGCCTGCCGCTCCCCCTGCTTGTGCTCTCTCTCTTTCTGTCAAATAAATAAATAAATAAAATCTTAAAAAAATAAATGTTTACTCTCATTTCTATGCACCACAGTTTTAGAGGGTCATAGAACTTCAGGAACTCTTAAATTCCTGGCAGTATGAAAAGGAGTTAAAGGGTTAGGATTGTTTGTCTTGAAGAGGGAAGATGGGACAAGGAAATATTTGAAGGGCTATTATGGGAGAAAAATACTACTTATTTTCTATTACTTCAGAGGTAAAAGGGCAAGGTGTAGAAATTACAAGAAGCATATTTCAAATCACTTAAAGGCAATATCTCTACTATGGAAGGGTGCTAGAAGGCATTGATTTCAAGTACTACTACCGTGAAAACAGCCAGCAAAAGGCAGGGCAGAATCAAAACAAAAATGATTGTGTAAATAAACTTACCTTTCCTTAATAGAGACAAAGGATACAAATCTATCCAGCTCCCCCAAGATTGGCAATGGAGTGAGAACATTCCATATGGGAGAATCACCTGTACCCTATGAATCCCTCACTGCAGTCATATCTCTGTTTAATGAGCAAGACCATCCTTTGATGGCTTGCAGCATATCAGAGATCCAACAGGGACATTTAACTAAACATTAATACATGCTCAGAGTAATAAACGAAACACTAACAGTTATATGAACCTAGACCATGTGGCCCCCCTGGCCTGACTCCATATGGTGGCAGCTTTCTTAGCCCCTAGCCATCAGGAGGACATACAGACATCCTAGCTCTTCAAACAAAAAGTGAGATCTGCAGAGTGAGAGCAGATTTCTCCCAGCATGGTCAGGATTCATTCCCTGCCTGAGAGCCCATCTTTTCATCAGATGATTAGCACCCAAGTCACCATCCCATTAAGGGATGATGTTGCCTGCCAATGGACTCGTGGCCTTGTCAACCTCAGCTAGTAACAACATCAGAATGTAACACAATCAGTTCGGTATTTATAACAGAAATACAGAAGTACTATGTTTGCCTGTGTTTGCTGAGTGGTGAGACAGTGAAGCAGATGTTTTAGTGACTTGGGGTCAAACAATTAGAAATACACCAAAGCCTCTACCTGCTAATCTGCCAATATCCCAGTGTCCTCAGTTGTTCTAATTTTCAATTCTTCATGCTTTTATTTAGAAGTTGTCTGTAGCTCTCTATATTTTTAGCCTCTACTAGCTCATGTCTGCACCTTCTTAGAAAAATAGTCTCCAGAGAGTCTTTGCTGCAAGTGGCTTAGTAATGGGCTGTAAAATTGGATGCCAGCTCCCTGGGGAGGTTGCAAAGAAGAGGTCTCCGTCCTTCTGCTAGCATTCCACTAATCACCTTACTATAGATTCTCTAGGGAAGAGAACAAGCAAATATATGGATATACAGAGCACTGAAGTTCATGGGTATGCTCAATTAGCATCATTTAATTGATGGGAACAGAGAGGTTCTGACTAAGCAAGCTGCCTAAGGCTAGACATTTAGAGCGAAAACCACTTCAGAGTTTACCCTCCATTTTCACAGTGGACGGGGCTTTTGGAAACAAATGGAAAAGGCCCAGTCAATATTTGTCACATTCACTTCCTATGCTCTGCCTGTGCCCAGATGACCCATGCCTTTTCTCCATTAGATATTCGGTGAGCTCCTCCTCTCTCATTTATGCATTCAATTAATATTTTTTGAGTATCTACTGTTATCAGACCCTATAAAGGTGCTGGGGAGACTGGGGTGAGTCAGATAGTCATTCTCTGCCCCTACAGAAATGTGAGAAGCTCTGGGTTCCATGAGGCAGAGTTGGCCAGGAAAGGTTTCTTGCAGATGTAATGTTTAAGCTGAAATCTGAAGAGGGTAGCTAGGAGAGAAGAAGGAGGAACTTAATTCCAGAACAAAGAAACAAATAACTTGAAGGGAGAGAATAAACAAGTGCTCAGGTCACAGAATCCTCACAGCCTTTCCATCTGCCAACTGTTCCTGGGGACAGAGGCTAGGGTGCACGGGGGACATCTAGGCTGATATGCCATGTTTACTATCTAAAGTTTGGACTTTAAGGTCCTGCCTGTGATCCTTGGGCCTGCCCTGGAAAGTGGGACGGAATCTAGAATGAATCATGAGCGTTGCCTTTACCCCTCTGGCCGTAGGCCTGGAGCAGTCGTGAGCAGTACAAGTGTTTACGGGAACATTGCTTCTTTAATCAAAATAAGAAGAGCTTTGAGCTCCACTGGAGGAAAAAAAAAGTTCTTACAACCCAGATGACTTGTAAAATTTTCTTTAAAGCCCCCAGTATAGATTATGATACAAAGAACACCCATGCAACTCACTCTCTGCTTAAGAAATAGAACATTGTGTGAGTGACCCAAGTCCCTGGATAGCCTTCCCCATGGGCTTCCTCCTCAGATACAGCTATTAATCTGAGTTCGATGTTACTCCCACCTATCATTTTAGCCTTTGCTATATAGAGCTACCCATTAGTGACGTATGGCCTAGTTTTGCAAGCTTTGACTCTTTGTAAAATTGGAATAGTATTGCAACAGTCCTGTAGTTTTCTTTCTTGACAGAGTGGTGAACGTTGCTTTGGAGATTTGTTCAAGTTCATAATGTTCTGGCTATTTCATTCTCCACTCTATATATTCATGGTGTGACTATACTTGATCCTCTCCTGTTGGTGGACATTTAGGTTGCTTTCATTGTTTACCCATACGGATGGTGCTGCATTAAACTTTATGTACAGGTCAGGTGACTATGTATTGACTAGAAGAAAGTCAGATTGAAAACTGACACTGTTTTTAGCTGCTAAACCCTTTAGAGCTGGACATATTTTTTTTTTTAAAGATTTTATTTATTTATTTATTTGAGACAGAGAGAATGAGAGAGAGCATGAGAGGGAGGAGGGTCAGAGGGAGAAGCAGACCCCCTGCCGAGCAGGGAGCCCGATGCGGGACTCGATCCAGGGACTCCAGGATCATGACCTGAGCCGAAGGCAGTCGCTTAACCAACTGAGCCACCCAGGCGCCCAAGAGCTGGACATATTTGAGAAATAGCAACACAGAGCTACTTTTTAACTTTTATGATGAAGTTTGATCTCACATGGTGAAAATTTAAAGAGTGCCATGACCCCATTGATGACACATGAGTTGTGATTGCTCTTTGGTAGCCCTGGGCTGAAACAGATCCTTTTTCATCTTATGACCTTCTTGGCAAGAAAAGGTATACAAAGAGGAACACAGTAACAAAAAGGCTCTTTTCTCTAAAGCCTCTAAAAGAGCCTGGATTAAGCTGCTACCCCAGTTCTCCCCAGAAAGGGGTCTCCTCTGAGTTGGATGCAACCCCAACCCAATGGAGAGGAGGGTAGAGAAGAAATAATCTAACAGAGGGAGAAGACAGAGGGAAGAACAGGCCCAGAGATTACAACAGAGGTTCTTCCAGAGGAAGCAAGAGTGTGTCCCAAAAGATGGTCTCCAGGGTGTGTGAATCCCACTGACAATCCAGCTTGAACCTGACTGAGAACTCTCCTCCAGAGCAGGGTAGGGAATAATCTGGAGCCCACTCTAGAATTTAATTGTGCTGCCCATACTTTCCTGAATGTTTTTGGTTTCCTGTTCATCCAAGGGGGTTTAGGTTCCAGATTCTTGCTCAACCAGGGCTGTTCCTGGCCCTCTGCCAAGAGGAGATCAGCAAAATAGATAAGAAGCCCAGCCTCCTTCTATATATATCTATCTAGATATCTCTCAAATCCTTCTGTCATTTTACCCCAAATATTGTAGGGTCCTCCAGACCACTTCTGCCCTTGGCCCACTACAGTCTATTCTTAAAACAGCTACCTGAGTGCTCCTTTTAAAACACGAGTCCAAAAATGTATCTTCTGTGCCTCACTACCTTCTATAGCTTCTTATTGCCACTCTGAGTGAAAAAGCAAAGTTCAGGTAATGGCCGATAGGTCATTGTCAGTTACTGCTCTGCCTCCTGTCTTGTTGCTCTCCCTCTTGCTCATTCTGCTGCAGACACTCTGGCCTCCTTGGTGTTCCTCAGTCATCTTGTGCACTGTCTTACCCCAGGACCCTTGCACTTGCTGTTCCCTCAGGGCTTGCTCTCTCATTGGCTTCAGGTCTGTGCTTAAATGTCATCTGTTTATTTTTTGAGCCCTTCCTTACCACACTGTTTAAAAAAGCACCTTCATGGCACCCCTGGAATATCCAATCCCTCTTTGGCTTGGATTTTTTTCCATTCCATCTGAAGACTGTATACTCTATTTATTTTTCATAGTTACTGTTTATCTCCTGCTTCAAGAATTTGAGCTCCAGAAGAGCAGGGATTTTTCCCACTCTCTTCACTGTTGTATCCCAGCACCTGGGACAGTGTTTGGCACATGGAAGGTGCTTGATTAAATGAGTTATTGAAAGCTTCTGTTTACTTGAGACCAATGATTTGGGACATTCTTTGTGAATGTCTTTGATTTGCCTCCAGAAACCTCTGGAATAGGCCAGAACATAACTTCTTTTAGGTTTATTCTAAGGCAACAACATGGAGTGGTCCAAAAGGCTCTCCTTTTCCAGCCTCCTCCCATCTGAAAATATCTTCAGCTTTTCCTTCTCCTTTTTGAAACTTGCTTTCAGGAAAGAAGCTGAGAAAAATTTAGGGTAAAGCAAATAATGAAGGGTAAAATAACTCATAAAACATAATGTGTTTTGCCTCCCAGGGAAATGTATATCTATACCAAGCTGAGAGAGGCAAAGTATAATAAGTCCTTACTGGGTATCCATCAATGAAGCCAAAATGGTGTGAGATGTTTTTCCCTTTTTCTTACTGAGCTACCAGGTAATACTATTGTCTTTATTTTAAACATAAACAAATAAAAGTTCAGGATGACCAACTAATGTGTACAAAGGTGGTGAACAGCAGAACCAGAAGTTGAATTCAGATTAGTTTCCAAAGCCCTCCCTTTCTACACTATACCATTCTCCTTTTCTTGAGGAATGAGATAGAAGAAGAAAGAATGGACCCTAAGCTTGAAAAGATCCAGAAGGGCAAATCCGCTTTTCACCATTGCAATTTCTGTGTATCTGTAGTTTTATTCACTAGTGACCAAGACTCCTTTAGAAAGTTTTCTTCAAGGATGGGAACAGGAAGGTATTTCTGGCCAATCCTTATTAAAAGAGGCTATTCATTTCAGTTTATTTTTCTCTGAGTCCCCACACTCTCTACTCAGGAGTTCCGATCAATTAAGGTGTTACGCTGTTATCTTTTATGTGTAAATTCACTATTGGATAAATCATGAAATTGTCTTCGAAATGTTTAGCTCTAAACTTTCTTGCCTCCACCCAGATGTCCATGTAGAATAACAGAAAGTGTTCTTTATTTGTTCCTCACCCAAAGATGTGGTGAGTGTATGTGGGTCAATTTGTAAACCTACACAGGCCCCTGCTTAAAAATAAAAATTCATTTACCAAAAGGTAACTATGATCATAATCAGGTTTGGAGGTTCATTTCTAAAGTCTCCCTTTGCAACCAAAATTATTGGTATCTAAGGATCCACACTGATAAGCTGGAAAAACTCCAATAAGCAAATTGCATGCCAAACTTGAGAGTTAATTATTAACAAATTGATTCAAATGGGAAAGAAATAGTTTAGAGAGTTTGTCGGAGTGTTCTTAGCCAAAAACTTCACTCACATTTAAAAGATATATTTTTCTTTTCATTATATGAATAATATTGTAAGACTTTTGTCAAATAAATAGAAGTTGTACATAATCTCATAATAACTCATTTTGATGCATTTTATTCTAGTCTTTCTTTTGGCCTGGGCATAGTTTTTTAAAACATGTTTTAATTATCACATTCTTATATGTGTCATAAGTATTTTCCCAAGTTGTTGTCATTGTAAGCTTTTAAGATATAAAGTTAATTTTTCATTGTAAAAGTATAAGTGTTATTTTTAGAGAAGTTGAACTATGATAAAAAAATAGAAAGAAGGAAACAAAATCATCTGTAGGCCCATCGTCTATAAACTACAACTGTTAACATATTTTAGAGTGATTACTGACACTGCTTTATGCATGTTGTTGTTATTTATTTATTTTTTAAGATTTTATTTATTGGGAAACCTGGGTGGCTCAGTTGGTTAAGTGTCTGCCTTCAGCTCGGGTCATGATCCCAGGGTCCTGGGATCGAGTCCCACATGGGGCTCTCTACTCAGTGGGGAGCCTGCTTCTCCCTCTGCCTGCTGCTCCCCCTGCTTGTGCTCTCTCTTGCTCTCTCTGACAAATAAATAAATAAAATCTATTTGAGAGAGACAGTGAGCGAGAGAGAGCATGAGCAGGGGTTGGGGACAGAGGATTGAGGGCCAGAGGGATTTTTTTTTAATTGAAGTATAATTGACATACAATATCCTATCAGTTTCAGATGTACCTCATAGTGATGAGATATTTTTATACATTACAAAATGATCCCCACCATAAGTTTAGTTACCATCTGTCACCAAACAAAGTTATTACAATAGTATTGACTAATTCCCTATGCTGTGCTTTACATGCCCATGACTTATTTTTTTTTGTAACTGGAAGCTTCCACCTGTTAATCCCCTTCACCTATTTCTCCTGCCCCTCCATCTCCTACCCTCTCTGGTAACCAACCTTTTATATCATGTTGATTGATTTGTGAATGTTACTTACTTTTCAATGGTGGCATAATCTCCACTGAGTGATTCCACTATAATTTTCCTAATTGTTCCCCTATTGTGGGAGGTTAGTTAGTTTATGAATTTTGGTGAATTTTTCCCCCATAAGTTAGATCTCCAAACCTATAAAAACTGAGTCATGGGGCATATGTTGTTTTATGGCTATTCCTAAAGTGAGAGGCTTCTCTCTGGAAGTGCTTTTGTGAAGGGTGGAGTGTGGGTGTTGAACACAACAGCCTATAGTCTGTCTTCCAGCCCTTTCTCCACCGCGCACTTTTCCCACCCCTTCCATCACCTGCTGCACTCTTAAAAATAAGCATGCCAGAGGTGTGTCCACTCTTGTTTCTTGGCTTTACTGTATTTTCTGCTCTAAACAAGACAGGAACTGGTTATCTCTTCCTTTAAACTTTCAACTTAGGCAAATAGTAGGTGGAGCTTCTCTTTCTTTCTGAGCCAAGAAGGATGACATTGCTCTTTGCTTTGTTGAGGAAGTTACCTCTGTTTGTCTGGAAAGCTTCAGAGCAACTGCTATCTCTCTGGTCTTCCCTCCTCCACATACACTCTCCCTCTCCTGTTGGAACCCTCACATTGGGGTCCCTGGCCATCACTGTCAAGGCTGGATTGTCTGCAGCTGATGCCCATAAACAATGGCTCTATCATGTGCCCTTGGGGATTATGAGGAAGAAAGTGCAGGAAGAGTACCTGTGTGGGGTTACTTATTATTGTGTTTGCCATACCCAGAGGTTTTCATTTTTTGTGCTTTGCCCACTAGTAATAGTAATGATAAAAGCTGATATTTGCAGAATTCTCATGGTATCCCTGGCAGGAAGACAGTGTGGTCAGAACACCAATAACTTTCCAGCCACTTCTGGAAAAGCATCACCATCTCTGATTGCATATTTTACAACTCCCTTAACCTACTCAAAGGTTTGTTGGGAAGGTCACAGAACATAATTCTAAACTGTGAAGTGATAATCAAAACAACAAGATGTCATCGTTATAATTATCAGTGTTTTCTCTTCAACCATATGCCCTTAACAATCAAGGAGAAAGATATACTTCCTGGGGCACCTGGGTGGCTCTGTTGGTTAAGCGTCCTACTCTTGATTTCAGCTCAGGTCATGATCTCAGGATTGTGAAATTAAGTCCTGCATCAGGCTCCATGCTGGGTATGGAGCCAGCTTGGGATTCTCTCTCTCCCTTTCCCTTTGCCCCTCCCCCCCTAAAAAAATAATACTTCCTGAACTACAATATTGATGAATTTCATTTTTTTGGAATTATAGAATCAGTCAAATTAGATTTTTTTTCAGGTTATGCTTTGTTCATTTAAATGTTTGGGATAACCCCTATTAATTATTTATTTTAAGAAAGTATAGAGCATATTCCTTGGTTTTCTTCACAAAGAATAGTTCTGTCAATGAAATCAGATTTTCTGAGTAAGAAGCAGATGACTACCATGCATTTAAATTTGAGGACCGGGCGCCTGGGTGGCTCAGTCGTTAAGCGTTTGCCTTCGGCTCAGGTCATGATCCCAGGGTCCTGGGATCAAGTCCCACATCGGGCTCCCTGCTCGGCGGGAAGCCTGCTTCTCCCTCTCCCACTCCCCCTGCTTGTGTTCCTGCTCTCGCTATCTCTCTCTCTGTCAAATAAATAAATAAAATCTTAAAAAATAATAATAATAATAAATAAATTTGAGGACCAATTTAAGTAAATGACTTTTTCTTTTTCATGACAAAACTGATGATAGCTAAAACATCACCAGCCAAAGACATGGAAGTTGAGTAGCTATAGTGATTATTATTTTTTTTGGCGTTTAATAAAACCCACATATACATGAATCTTCCCTTCTCAATGAGGCCTCTTATGGTCCCCCTTATTTAGTTCTACAGTTTGTCCTCACTTTCCCCCAGGACTGCCTATCCCCTTCACCCTGCTCTGCTTTGTGTTTTTTCCCTTGGGCTTTTTCATTACAGTCATTATAAAATAATACATAAATCAGTTATCCTTTATGTTTGTTATTTGTCTCCCCCAACTTAAATGTAAGCTTTAGAAAGGGAACTATCTTGGTCTGTTTTGTTTACTGATGTATACCAACCACCTGGAAGGATGATCAGTACCTAGGAGGTGCTACCTGTATTTGTTGCATAACCTGAATGAAAAGTAATTATATAAAAATATGAATGGTAGCTATACTACCATTTTTATACCAGCTAATTTTTATTAGCTAATTGTTACTGAGCATTTACCATGTACCCGGGGTTATGCATACACCTATCAACCAATGCTCCCAACAAATTTATGAAGCAGGTATCATTAATACTGTTAAATTACAGATGGAAAAACTGAGCATTAGAAACATAAAAGTAAATTGTCTAATCTTACAATCCATATGAGAACTTTGATTTAAACCCAATAAGCCTGATTCCCGGGGACCCTATTTAAGCTGGGCAGTGTTGCTTCTGTAGTATCAATTTACTGAGATATTATTATTGAGATTCCAATGGATTTCATTTGGGAAAGGAGGTTTCCCTATGTAAACATTTTTGCCAAACTGCTGCCCTAGGCATTTGAACCAAACCAAAATCTTAGGTTTGCAACTCTAGGCCTTTAGCAGATTTCCATGTGATTAAATTCTGTAGCATTTGCACTATTTCCTGCACCTTTTATTACTTAGTTTTGCACAGACAAGTAAACAACTTTTGTTACTTTAAGGACTTTCTTCTACTCTTTTATATAAAAAAAGTCCTGTTCCTCCTCTCTCTGCATTTTATTGTGTTGCGTGTTTTGCTCTGGCTTTATGTGTGTGTGTGTTTGTTTGTTTGTTTTTTCAAGTAGGCTCCACGCTGGGCATGGAGCCCAATGTGGGCTCATGACCCTGAGATCAAGACCTGAGCTGAGACGAAGAGCAGGATGCTTACCCGACTGAGCCACCTAGGCATCCCTCTAGGTTGTGTGTTTTGTCTGTGTTAATTCCAGTGACTGTCCCCTTCACACTCCCACTTCTCTTTTCTAGGAGAATGATATAAACCTGACCCACATTGAATCCAGACCTTCATGTTTAAAGAAAGATGAGTATGAATTTTTTACCTATCTGGATAAAGGTAGCATGCCTGTCCTGGCAAACATCATCAAGATCTTGAGGCATGACATCGGTGCCACTGTCCATGAGCTTTCCCGAGATAAGACAAAAGACACAGGTAAGAAACAGAAGGATTTTGCAACACAAGCAACTTGACATTTTCTTCAAAAAATACTGGCAAAAATAGTGTCTATCCTGGTAGACCACTGTGGGGGACTAAGCTGGAGGAGGTATGTTAGGGACCTAGAGGTGTACCTAGCACATTTTAGACATTTAATAAATGTGCTTTTTTTACTTCCTCAAGACAGCTATTTCTTATATTAGTAATTTTCTTTCTTTTGCTGCAATTTTATATATTCTAAATTTTAGCGATCATGAATAAAGCAATTATGAACATTCATGGGCAGGTTTTTGTGTAGACATGAAATTTTAACTCATTTGGGTAAATACTTAGGAGTGTGATTGCTGAGATGAACTTTTTTTTTCCTAAATAATCAAAACACTTTTTTCTACTGTAAAATCAAAAAAAATTTTTTTTTTTTTTTTTTTTTTTTTGCCAGAACAGTGAAGACTTTGGGTCGAGAGAGTTTCAAGCTCTGTAGCTGAAAATAACATTTTAGTTGGCAGAGATGCCTTAAAATGAGAGAACACCCACCTCTTTGCACAGGCCACTGAAACATTTTCTAAAAGATACCCGCAAGGCCTTCCTAGGCGATCTCTCTTCTTTTTCTGCCCTCATCCTCCTGTGGCTGTTACCAAGACAAGGAAGTTTATTCCCGGATTCTGCCCCTGCAGAGCGTAGAAAGCCAAGCCCATGGGCTCAGGTCACTGAGGGGCAGGCACTTGGAATTCCTCTTCAGATCAACCCTTTTTGCCTTCCTTCCCTTCCACCTCCCGAGCTGCTTTGCTGATGAACGCCCTCTCTTGCTTTTCCGGCCACCTGCTCCCAACAGGAGCTGCAGGCCCTCAGGACAAAGGGCCTGCCAGATCCTGGGGCAAACTCTGCCTCTGCTTGGAGCAGGTGGAGGCTGGGCCAGCTGGGGTCCTGGGGTAGGAAATCAAAGCAATTGATGAGCAGGCAGGCAGCTCCTTGGGGAGCCAGGGAAGACATATGTAGATCAACTGAAGGGCGGGCAGCCTGAATTGGAGGCTCAGAAAGGAGGTTTTTAATGGAAACACGCAAGGATAGTTAGGAGTCCTGACTCCGGAACTAGGGCACACTACACTTGGTGTGACTTTAGGCAAATGACTACCCTTCACGATCTCCCACGGTATCAAACGAACAAGAGTCTCTGCCTCGTAGGATTAATGAAATAATGCCGGTGGAGCTTTGACGATGTTTAAGGGCTTAATAGATGTTCTCTATTCTTACCATTACCATCATTGTTATTATAAATCATGACCCCGGCACAGAAGCCATGAAAAGCCAGCCTGTACACAACAACTTTTTCAGAGATTCTGAGAACTGGCAAATGACCTCAGAGGTCGTGCAGTCCAACAGACTCCTTAATTTTTCATTGTAAAAAACAGAGGCCATGACTTGCCTTAAGGCACAGAGTGAATGCGGTGCAGTTGTGAGTAAGCCTGTGCCAAGCCTCACTCTGCACCAGGCATCGTGATAGGATCTGGGGGGAGGAAGGCTCAACACTACCCGTTCTGATGGCGCTCACGGGCTGACAAGCGTGAGGAGACACCCAGGTGAATACAGTCCAGGGACAGGTGTTGTCATGAGGGCAAGGTGATGGAATCTGGCAGGGGGCTGACATTTGAAACTGGGTTGACATTTGCCCTAGTGAAGACAACCCTGGTAGAATTGACCCTTGAAAACAACACGTGTCTCATTTTATTTATTCATGTGGTTGATCATCCCAGCCCCTACAGGCCGCCCCTCCCCGACACAGTTTCCTGACCCCCGTGTCCACGGAACAGGACGGTTGTTCAGGGTGCTGACCGTGCTCAAACAGCACAGTCTCGCCCCTGCAGAGAGGGGTGGCTCTTTGGGTTTCTCAGGTTTTTGAACTGGAGTCTGGGCCCAGAAACAGATCTTTCTGGGGAAAACAACCATCCCTTTGCAGAGTTGTTCTTTCCACGGAACTCAGTGGGAGAATGATTAGAGGAAGAAAAGCATCGTGGTAGATCTGAACCTTTGATTCTTTCACTCGACAAAAATGCCCCTTTCTTTTGAGGGGCTCAGATCTCGGGAGTGAGTCTGACAGCAGGTTGAAGTGGGAGATCTGAACCCCTCAAATCAATTTGGCTAAACCACTTTCCACTCTTGTTTTTAAACCATTCAAAAGGCCATGTGGGTGATAGAAAATGAAAGTTTTCAGTTTCTTAATTGCTAAAGTTCCCCACCCAAAACAGCTTAAGGGAAGGTTAATTATGGTGACATGTTAAAGAAATCCCATCCTTCTAAAATGCCTCCTGGAGAAGCTGATGTGACTTTAATAGGATTTTAATCCAGAGAGTCTTTTGAATACTTGAGGTCTATTCTCTTGCTATCCTCTCTCCTGATGACCTCAAATCCTTCTTCAACCCAACATGAAAGAGCATTAATATCTTCCATCGATCAATCTACTAATCCTTTTACCTTTCCCTTTGAGTCTTCTGCATGACATTACGTTTAGAAGGGGATGGAGAATTCCTACAGGGGGGCAGAATGCAGCCAGGAGAAGCAGACGGACAGAATGTCTTGGCTAGACGGAGGTATAGGATTATCACCTTTTGAGAAATTTATCCGATTGGAGTTATTTTCCAAGAGCAAATGGACATCTGGTGGATTTTGCTCAAGCTGTGGTAATTATAAGAGTTCTGCAGTGGGGGCAAAGGGAGTCCACGCTGCCAGTACAACTGTATTTTCTGTGGGGGAACGGAAGGGCTATTTATCTATTTATTCATCTATGTATCTGTCCGTCTGTCTGTTTAGCTATGTTTCTATCTGTCTGGCCTGGGGGCTCTTACAATTTTGCTTTTCCATTTGGATTGAATCCTGAAGCAGTGATGTAAGGGAAACAGTTATTGTGAGAAGACATGCGCAAGCATCATGACACTCATTGCTCCCCCCTCACACACCCCTCCCCGCTGCCAGCCCTGTCTTCCTGCCCACTTGCTGCTCCCTCCAGTGGTGCTACCCTGATGCGCAGGGCCCAGGTAAGGCTGAGGTGTCAGATCACCTGTCGGGGGACTAAAGCTAGAATTCCTTGGAGGAGCCTGGAAGACCCCTGGGATTGTGAGCAAGATGGTACATATGCATGTGCATGCATATTTTTAGAGTGATTTTCAAAGGGATCATGGTTCCCAAGGAGCTGAGGACCCTTAGAGAGAAGGTGCTTAGGGCTGTAGGGGGCTCCAGATGGCTGGGGGGTTCCCCATGCCCACCACTCATGCCCACCTTTCCTCTCTCCCTTCTTCTGCTCTTCTGTTCTGTGCTGCCCTCTTCCCTTTGTCCTCTTCTTGGTTCCAAACCTTCTCCTGAACATTCGGCTTTGCCCCAAGGGCACCTCTCAGGGCTCAAGGTGCTTGTTTGTGGCCCTGGGTCTTCAGGAGACAAAGGATCTGCATGTTTACAAAAACACAGGATTGACAGCCTTTTTCAGTACACCTGGATGCTTGCTGGATGCGTTGATGTTGTCATAAGTCATGACAGCTGGGGATGAGACTTTTGTCTCAGCGGCATGCCTCACTGGTACAAGCAGACCCACAGCTAAGAGGATAAGCCAAAGCAGGGGGTGTGTACCAAGCCCAGAGCTGGAAGCAGAGCTGGTGGTGTTGGTATGGGGCTCGCTCCCTTGCAGTCTGTTAGAGGCAGCTCTATTCACTGGTGAGGGAAGATCCAGGGCAAATGTTATTTCTAGAGCCCAGGCCATTTGCCAGGTCTCAGGGCTTCAAGCTAAGGAAGATCATAAATTTATAAGCAGACTCTGTTTCTAAGAGGGATCCCTTATTTGCATGCCCAACCCAGTGTTTTCAAAGTTCTTTCCTATTAGGTTGTTTCGTTTAAGCTTTGCAACAGCCAACTCAGATAGCTAGAGCAAGAAGCTAACAGTATTCTCATTTTCAATATGAGACACAGTGCTCCTTTGGAACAATGAAGATTCCACAATCCATGTGGCCCTTCAAGTTTACCCTGTCAAATACCTTTTCTCTGTGTGACAGGTGTGATAGGAGGTGATAAGAGAATATGAAGTGATTGTAACAATGTTGATTTGCCATTCATGTTGGGTTGAGGGAGCATGATAGCGATTCAGAAAAAGCCATGAATTTAGAGTCAAGAATTAGGACTTGGACTCCTATTCTGTGTACTGCCAACCAGATATGAATCCCATCTTACCCCCTGACAGCTGGGTGACCTCATTATCTCTTGTTCCTCATATGTGAAATAGAGCTAAGACCAACTTGGCCACTTTCTAGGGCTTACGAGGAAGGTCATACAAGAGACTCTGAAGGTTATGGTGTTTGATAGATTGAGCTTGCTTGAGTTGAATAGCCCTTGAATTTAGACATCCTTAAGCCTCGGTAGGGAGGGGCTCTATGATCCACAACACCAGCCAACTATTAGGCTATGTGGCGCCACCAGTTGCGTGGATATGGACACGGACCAGGCTAACATATAGGGAGTTGGTGGCAGCCACACCCTCACTGGGTCCAACTTCACCTGGCAGGTGGGGAGACAGCTTCATGTGTGGGATGATGTGAGGGGTGCTGGGAATGACCTATCAGTTCCAAATATTACTTCCTGTGAATGTGCTTTTGATGCCTACTCTTATCCACTTGGCTGTGTGTTATACTGGAAATGGTACTGGTCTAGGAGATAGAAGGCCAGCTTCTCATGCAGCTTCCTTCCTTCTTCCTCTCTCCCTCTCTTCTTGCTTCCTTCTTTCTTTTCTTCTCCTCTTCCTTACCCTTCTAGCAACACCCATGACCCAAACCAGTATCCTCTTTTTTGTTTTCATTCTCTTTGAAAATTTTGTAGCATTTAACCATGTATTAATCATTTAGTCCATGATACCCCTGGAATTCTCTCTTTCCTTAGTATTTTATAAATTATGTGGCTCTTACTTATTAAAATACTGACTCTTGAGGGTTTCTTTCTTTTTCCTTCACTACTCCTTCTCAAAGACCACAGTCAGCTTTGCTGACCTTCTTTTTCATCCACATTTATGCCCTAATTCAGTTAATCATTCATTTGTGTAACTTATATTCATTGAACACCCATTCAGTGTCAGCCACAGGATAGGGATGCAGTAGGGAAAAAGACACACATGGTACCTAGACTCATGTTTCTTATAATCTAGTAGGTAGTTCCTATGTGGCATGAGATATGCAGGAATAGGAAAGTGTGGTTTGCATCAGGAGCTCTTAGGAGGTACACTGAAGCCAGTCTGGGGCATGGTAGGGAGAAGGGGGGAGCAGGGTCAGGGAGGGACACCTGGAGGGAGACAGACATAATATGCGAGAGGCTTTCAAGGTAGATTGTCCATAACTCCAGTTGTAAGTGGCAGGTACTCAGACTGAGTGCAATGTAAGCTTTCAGGAACCAGAACTCTGTATCTGGGGATATAGTCGGCAACTTGCCAGTAGATATGTTTATAAGATACGTGACATCTTCAAAAGGATACTGGGAAGATAGTTCCGGTTTAGGATGGTGATTGGAATAAAGGATGCTGCGGGTCATTCTTTTGTTTATTCATGATTTCACACATATCCATTCATTCGTTCCATCATTGATTTATTTCAACACATTTTTACCTCTTTACTTCATGCTAAAGCCCTTTTATTTGTCCGGTTTTTATTCTATTTTAACATGTGAGTGGAGAGTTCAAATGCTTTGCCTGTCACGTCACTGATAGAAGTGAGCTCTGAACCCACCATTCCTCTGCTCTGTCCAGGAGGAGGAAGGAACTAGTTTGGCACCAACAGCCAGAATTTGGTTCACCTGTTCTTGCCAAGACCTTCCTGAGGGGCATCCTTTCTCTGGAAAGAAAGTAGAAGCTCCTTGGGGCGCCTGGTCATGATCCCAGGATTCTGGGATCGAGCCCCCCATGGGGCTCCTTACTAAATAGGGAGCCTGCTTCTCCCTCTCTCTTTGCCCACTGCTCCCCCTGCTTGTGTTCTCTCTCTGTCAAATAAATAAATAAATAAAATCTTAAAAAAAAGTAGAAGCTCCTTAAAAGAGAAAAGTAAAACCCTCAAAAGACTTCATCTTACAGGATGTTGGCATATTACCCTTCTCCTTTTGGGGGAGCTGTTGGGATCAGCACACCAATGCTTCCCAAGAGGCTGGGGGCCTTTGCCTCAGAGGAGACATCCAGGAGCCTGGAAGGAAGGGTTGAGAACATTCTTCTATTCTGGGCCCAGGAAAGGAGGATTTATTGCCCTCCCTGAGACAGGCTGGAGGCAGAAGTCTGGAGCAAGACTGGGTGCCTTGCTGGCTAGACCCTGGGGCTGGTGGACGTTTGGTGGAGGGAGGGAGTTAATGGGACTCAGCCTGCACCTTAAACTGCTATAAATTTAATAGGCCTTCTCTGATCCATTGGCCAGGAAGCAGGCTCCCGCCAGGCCTATGGGGGCCTCTTGCTCAGGAGCCTCCTGAGCCAGCCACCCCTCGGCGTCCGGGCTGAGCAGTTGACCCTGACTTAATGAGACCACGACGTGGGTGTCCAGGGTCAGCTCTCCTGCAGGCTGCTTCCCTTGGAGCCAAATCAATATTTATTAATGATCTGCCCCCCTCCAGTGCCTCTGGCTTCACAGAGGGCCTCTGTTGCACCAGCCTGCCCAAGTCATTCATTAACGCTGAGCCCAGCGGCCCGTGAGGCAGTCGAGGGGCCCACAGAGGCCAGCCCACCGCAGAGATATTTGCAAAGGTCATTAATGAGCTAATCTGATTTAACTTTTCAAGACGAAGGCCTGGGTCACCAGGGTCAGTCTCTATTCCCAGCACTGTGCCAGGGTGGGGGAGAGGCCCGGCACCGCCACTGAAGAAGATAAAGGAAATGTGAGGGTGTCTTTGAAGAGCTGAGAACTTCAGTGTTAAAAAGTTACTACCCTTAAATCCAGGGAGGGTTGGGATGGGAGATGGGGAGGCCCTGGGGCTGTCCTAGGGGTTTTCTCCAAGCCCTTTAGATTCCTGCTTTAGTTCGTCACCTCTTTTCTGTCTCCAGATGGGAGATTAGGAATCTAAAATCAACCCTCTGCTGCCCCCCACCTTATTCTAAGCCTGCCGAGCAGAGCAGTTCTCAGAGTCCTCATTCCGCAGTGAGCTCAGTGATCTTAACCAAGTTCCTTCCCCTCTTCGAGCCTCAGTTTGCTCATCAGAAAAGCAGAAATAATGTCTACCCCCTAGCATTGCTTTGAGAATTAAAACAATGGAAGTAATGCGCTTAGCATTGTATCTGGTGCATCCTAAGCTCTCAAAAAATTAACTTCAAAGGAAAAAAGGTAGCTATAACTTTTGGCTGGGAAAATTGGAAGATCCCAAGTTCACAGGTATGAACTCTGACCCTGCCACCAGTGGCCTCTGTGGCAGTCCTTAACCAGAGATGTGTCTCTGGGTTTTCTTTGTGAGGTTCAAGTGTAAGGATGGCAGATGGACCTACTGCAAGTCGGTCGCTTCTCACCCCAACCAAGGAAGCAGGCCAGGAATTGGTTGTCTCTCCCATTTAACAGAGGAGAAGCCAGAGTCTCAGGAATCAAGGCACTTGCTCAGAGTCACAGAATTTGTGGGTGGGAGAGATGAAACTTGGACATAGACCTGCCAGCTTCAGGCCCAGGATGTGCAAACCTTTTGCACAGGATAAGGTGCAGGCTTTACAGGTGGGCTTGCAACCAGTCCACCTTCCCTGGAGCCTCTCATCCTCACCAACTCTTGGGCCAGGTGAATGTCTTCAACTGCAGATGAAGGACCCCTGTTTCTGCAGGCCACCAGCTCCATCAAGGGTGAGGTGACAAGAATGGCTGGAGTCTACCAACTGTAGGCTTCCGCTGTTCTCTGTCCATCCTTGTGGGGTTCCAGCCTTGATCTCCTGCATTTTACACTGGTTTTCCCTTCTGTCTCCTGCCCTGGGGACTTCAAGCTCCGGCATCACACAGGAGGTTAATGGTCTTACAGGTGCATAGAAACAAATACAGATATGTAGATATAGGGACATGCAGTGGTTCTGCCTCTCTGAACTCTGAGATACACGCCTACCTGCATATATGAGTATGTATGATATACATATACAAATATATGTGTAGTATTGAAAGAAGTAAATACAATAGACTGTAAAACAAAGTGTAGGCTTCGTACAAAAAGGTAAAGGCTTGGTCCTGTTTTGTCTGGGGTCCTCTTGTAGTCTCCTTCCCTTTAGTACCTGGGTCTTCACACTGCTTGCTTCATGGCCAAAGTTACCAAGTAGCAGAGGCAAGATTTGGACTCAGGTGATTTGGCTCTGAAGTCTGTATGATTAGCCCACCAAGCTTTGCTGCTTCTCCAACCTGGCTGTGTTCTGGGCCTTTTCTGGGTGGTGACCAGAGTTCCCTGGACAGGGGTGAGCATCCCACAGCCTTGCAGTGCTGCCTGGGGGTCCCTCACAGTATCGGTGACAAGGGCTTGGGGCTTGGTGGGCTGCTCCCACCTTTGTCTCCTCTTTGCCAAGACTTGAATCATTTGAGGTTTTGCAATCCTCTCACGTTCTTTGATTTTTTTTTCTTTTCCACCTAGAGGTCTGAACTAAGCCAGTTGGTCCAACTAGTGTTCCCCCTTTGGAAGAGCTAAAAAAAAACAAAACCCCCAGAGCTGAAAAAAATGTCGGTTCTGCTGCCCTCTGGCGTTCAGTGGGGAGACGGCCGCACACACAGCTCTGAATGCAGGTGGGGCAAAAACACTTGTATCTGTGGAGTAGAACCTACTTCCTTTGGTGAGAGGAGAAGGGGAAATGGGAGGTGCCATGCATTTTGGGGGCCGAACAAACGCAGTGACTATATTTCCAGAAGCAAGCAAGATGGACACACTGAATGAACTAGAAGTATATTTTCACATCCCCTCTGGCCAGCCTCAGCCCTTCACAGCATTCTGGTAGGGCTTGAAATACAAAACCCAAAAGGGATTACAGCAACAAGTGAATCCAATACCCCACGTTGTATAGAAGGGGGAAACTGAGGCCCAAGATTAGAAAGCCTGTTAGTACCAGAGCTTGACTGTGAACGGGCTTCTGACCCCAGTCTCCCTTCTCTCCTCTTCCTCTTCCTCTCCCTCCTTCCTTTCTTCTTCCTCCTCCTTTTCCCTTCCTCATCCTCCTCTTCTTCTTCCTCTTCCTTCTTTTTCTTCCTTTTTTATCACCATGATTAAATTCTTCATCACCCTCATGGTTAGTACAGAAAAGCACTTACAGCGGACCACTCACTGTGCTGAGATGTGTCACATTTGCTATAGTATTTAATTCATGCAAAAATGAAGTAATATAGAAAGATGATTCTAATCCATATTGTGGATAAAACACTAAAGCTCGGAGAGATAAAATACTTGCTCAATTACACAACAAAGTAAGTAGCGGATTTTCTAGTCTCGCCTGAAGACTTTCTACTCTGCTCTCTAAGCTCAGGTCAGGGTTAACAAAAATTCCCAGGAGCTTGCAAGTGAACAGTAACAATATTTACCATGTACCAGTACTGTTCTTAGTGAACACACATATTCACTTGCTTAATTTTATACTGTTCCAATCAAGTAGTACGGTATAGTGCTATCATTATCCCCATTTTTACAGTTAGGGAGACTGAGGCACAAAGACGTTTCCAATTTTGTTCTGGGTGCCACAGATAGTAAGTACAGAGACAGCATTCCAGCCGGAGGTGGCCGGCCCTGTTGTGCTGGGTCTTGATGATTGCCAGACTGACTCTCCCTGAGACAAATGGGGAGCCAGTTCTGGACTAAGGACGGACCATGGCTATCCCAGATCCCCTTGAGCTATGGCAAGGCAGTGGCAGGGCACCAAGACCCTCCCTCTGGGGTCTGGAGTCACAGAATGATATATGAAATAGTATCCCCCTCCCTCTCCATCTTCTTACCCCACTTTCTTCTTCAAGAACGTCCTGGCATTGTTATCTATTTAAATGTATTTATTATTTCTTTCTGGCCGCCCACTCCCAATAAAACGTAAGCACCGCAGAGGTGAAGACTCCCTCAGTGTCTAGTGTCCTAGTAGTAGGTGCTGAATATCTATTTGTGGAATCTATTTCGACAAGGTGAAGGGTGCCCCAAGTCAGAAGGTTGGTGACAGCAACACAAGGCTGGCTTGCCCTGTCTCTGTGGTCAACTGTGACTGCTGGAATTATGGATGATTCTCAGGCAAGAGAGAGAACGAATGAGTGGAGGGGTGCCCTGGAAGAGAGGTGATGGGATGGTGACATTCTGGGGAAGCCGGAAAGGTCTCAGAGGGGATCCTGAGCCCTGGCTGACTACAGTAGATGTCCTTTCTCAAGTCCTTCCAAACCTGAGTAAGGAATAGACCCCATTTTCAGTGCTGACAACAGAGGTCTATTGTACAAGATAAAGCAGTGGGCTCAAGAAGAAAAAAAAGCCTGGAGAATGTTCCGGAGACAAAGTGGGAAGCCGGGTGCTGTGCTAAGTGAGCAGAGCCTGGTGTTGAGTCATCTCAGACTCCAAAGTCTAGAAGTAAGGACCCAGGAGGTCTATGAAGAGACTTATCCTCCTTGTTCCTCCACACCCTCATCTATAAAATGGGGATAGTAATAACACCCAGCTCCTGGGATTGCTATGTGGATTTGGGTGAGGTGGTAAATAACTCATCTAGGACAGTGCCTGTCAGCTAGCCAGTGCTAGATAAGGCTTAGCTGGCATACGACTGCAAGGTCTGTTCCTGTGACTGACCACAGAGAGCCAGCCTTGAGAAGTGGGCTAGGCTTTAGGGGCATGGAGCCTCCAGGTGGTAGACGGCGAGGACACTCGGGCAGTCAGGCTCCAGAGCCCAGCTAACAATGTGCTCTAACCCCCAGAGTGGCAGGGTGGATTCATGGTCACAATGGAAACCACCGAGTCATCCAGGCCTGAGTTTGAATCCTGACTCCTCTGTTTCCAAGTAGAGGAAAACCTGTATTTGGGTTTGCCACCTAACCTCTCTGTACCTCAGCTTCCTCATTTGTGATCTGGGGAGACCAATAGTACCCGCCTCACAGGTGAAATATTTAGAACAGCACTCAGTGTTACTTTTTATCACTCATATATGGGGCAGACAGCCTTGCACCCCACGTCTATGGAAACAAGGCTCTAAATGGCCCTTTGTTAATGCTGTTGAAATAAGCATCTCGTTTTGGTGGAATGTGGCTGATTTCTTGCGGGCCTCTTCGATGTCATCACGGGTGGCGTTTCCCCAGTCTGGCCACTAGATGGCAAGCGTGTGCTTTCCCGCCCCACCTGAGCAGGGCCAGAATCCGAAACAACCTGCCTGAGATGAGAAGCTTCCTTTTATGGGCGAGACATTGTGCTGCGCCCTTTGCCCGCATTCCCATGTACTCCTCACAGCAATACTCAGATTAAAAGAGATATTCCACCAAAATGGTAAGCACGGTGGTAGCTGGCACGTGGTAAGGCTTCAAAAAACATCTGCTACTCTTCCTATTATTGTGGCTATTATTCTCATTTTTACAGTTAGGATTGAGGCACAGAGAGCAAAAGCAAGTAGATGCAGCCTGGATTCCAAGCCAGACCTTACTGATTCCAAGTTCAGCATCTTTTCCTCTAAACCTCGTTTCAGGGGAAGAAGCATTGGATGCCTTGGCCTCCCTTCTGGCTCCCCTAGCCTCCCATGTCCTGGAACTACCACTTTCTTACTTCTTGTGTGGCCTTCAGCTAGTTATTTATACTTTCACAGCTGCAGTTTTTCATCTGTACAATAGGGATCATGATGCCTTCTTATTTTGGAGATGCTTCAGAAATCAGAAACAGCAACTAGACCAGAGTTGGCGCTCCATGGATTGTAGTTACTGTTGTGAATGCCTTACAAGTTAGCATGCCCAGAGTTCGTTCGTTCATTCGTTCATTTGTTCCTTCCTTCCTTCGTTCCTTCGTTCCTTCCTTCCTTCCTCCATCACTTCTCACCCCCCACCCCCAAGCCCTCCCTCTCCTCCGGGCACCTGAACTGCAAGGCACTCATGGTTTCTCCGCTCATGGACCTTTCAGTCCAAAATGTCCTAGACTCTGTTCATTCCTGGAACAATTCCACCCTCCATGTGTCTTCTTCCCTGTAGGCCACACAGCTCAGGCCTCATCTACTCCCCCACTAGGCTACTCCAAAAGCAAGCCTGTAGGTTCTTTAGGTGCTACAAGGCACTGTCAAATCCTAAACTGCCTGACTCCATTCTGTTTCATCAGCGACTTTCAAATTGGCTTAGGCATCAAAGATTCTGCCAGGATGATGCCTGGGAAACTTTGGGAAGGAGATATGTGATAGGAAGATGGGGTCTCATGGGCTTATCCTTGCATAAAACAGAACAGCTCTGGTTTTATCTGATTTATATTCTGGGGTTACATGTAATACTCTGCTACTAAAGAAAACCATCAAAAACCACCCCACTATACCATAATAGGTGGGAGGGAGGTAAATTTTGAGATAATTCAGAGAAAATCTTCAGGAAAAAGAGTATGTTTGGGAAGATGTTTTAAAATTATTTTCTAAGGTGCTAAGTGAAATAAACCAGACAGAGACAAATAATGCATGGTATTCCTTATATATGGAACCTAAAAAAAAAGCACCAAACTCATAGAAACAGACAGTAGATAAGTGATTGCCAGGGGCTGGGGATTGGGAGAAAGAGGGGGAGGTTGGTAAAAGGGTATGTTTCAGCTATAAGGTGAGTAAGATCTGGGGACCTAGTGTAAGACATAGTGACTATAGTCAATAACACTGTATTATATAATTGAAACTTGCTAAGAAAGTAGAACTTAAATGTTTTTACTAACCCCGAAAAATAAATATGTGTGTGTTAATTAGCTAGATGGGGAAAATGCTTTCATAATGTGTACCTATGTCAAATTTCAATGATGTATACTTTATCTTATAATTTTGTCAGGTTAACCTCCACAAAGCTGAAATTAAAAAAAAATTATAGTTTCCAAGAAAAATGGGAGTTAACTTTTGTATTATAGTAAGTTGGGGGTTATATGGGACCCCATGTTCCCCCCATTGGTTTGTCTAATTGGGGCTGATCCATGCTTCTGACCTTGGTGAGGCCTTTGGCCATGTCCTGCCAATCTTCAGCTCAGGACTTTGCCCTTTCTGTGTTTCAGTGCCCTGGTTCCCAAGAACCATTCAAGAGCTCGACAGATTTGCCAATCAGATTCTCAGCTATGGAGCAGAACTGGATGCAGACCATCCTGTGAGTCTCCGTGTCGGTGGCCCTTCCAATCAGAGCCTTTCAGTGCTCCCCTCCCTGACCCTACTCCACTCCCTGATCCCCAGGAATGTGTCTTCATTTGTTTGCTTGTAGGACAGACATTTGTAGGGTGTCTTCTTATACATCATCACTGCCATGGTTATCATGGTCGTTATTATCGTTGGCGCAAATATGGATTGGCCTCCGGAAACTGTTGTTTATATGTATATATATGTATGTATGTATGCACACATACACACAAACACACATATATATGTAAATCATCTTTCTTTCTGTCTTCAGACAACTACAGAGGTTTAAGTCAGGGGTTTGGGAAACAGTAAACCACTAACAGCTCTGCCAGGTACAGCAGGGCAGTGGTGACATTGGAACTAGATCCTAAACCCTGAGTAGAAGATGCTGAGGGAACAGTATTGTGCAAAGACCCAGTGTCCTGAAAGTATCCAGAATATTTTGAAATGCAGAATATTTTGAAATGACTGGCTAGTGCATTAGGCGTGAGGGCCAGATTTTAAAAGGTCTGATGTGGGGCCCCTGGGTGGCATAGTCAGTTAAGCATCTGACTCTTGGTTTTGGCTCAGGTCATGATCTCAAGGTCCTGATCTCAGGGTCGTGAGATTGAGCCCTGCATCAAGCCCTGCACTGGGCTCTGAGCTGAGCTCAACGAGGAGTCTGCTAAAATCTCTCTCTGCCCCTCCCTATGCTTGCTCTCTCTCTTTCTCTCAAATAAATAAATAAATCTTTAAAAAAGTAATAAAAAAAAAAAAAGGTCTGATATACCAGACAAAGAACTCAGACTGTGTCCTGTGTCTGGTGGGCAGGGGAGCAGGTCCCCTACTGGTTTCTGAGAAGAAGACCAGGATGGGGGAACTTCACCATTTTTTGTGGGGGTGGAGGATTCCGGGGAGGAGCAGCTCAGGCTGGACTCAGGACGAGGGCCAGTTCTGACATCCTCCTTAGGTGGAAAGTGCCACCATCACATGGGCTGTCACTTAATCTCTGCCCAGGCAAATGGCTTCTTCATCTTTAAATGACTTGGAAGCTGTTTTCATTTCTAGTGGTTTAGTGTAACTGAGTGAGAGTGTCTACATTTCATCTGGAGTCTGTTTTTTTACATCTCTGTGGGTCTTCACAGTTGAGTAAGTTGTGAACTTGATCTTCACAAAGGCTCTTTGCAGGAAGCAAAGCAGATGTTCCCATTTTACAGATAGATTCACTGAGGCCCAGTGAGAGTAAATGACTTTTCTAAGGTCCTGTGCTAATCTTTGGGTCTTAAGACTCTTACCCCGGTGCTCACAGAGCCAGAAGACAAAGGTCCAGCCCAGTAGCAGAAATTCCAGTGCTTTCCCAGAGACAAAGAGAGAGTTATTTCTGGAGTTGGCTGGTCTTTTAAAATATGAACACATGTTGCTTATTTTCATTCAAATAGTAAATCCCTCATAGTGGACTTAAAAATACAGAAAAGCATGAGGGAAGAAAATGAAGATCACCCATGATTCCAGTTATTTCTCTTTTCCTCTTGATGGTATTCTGCATTTTTTTTTACAGTGAGAAACTATTTTATTAACAGAAACAAAGGTGAATTCCCTCCTGACACCCAGACTTGAAACTAGAAAAAAAAAATCACCTATTGTCACACTGTCCTGAAATAATTGGTGTTAATTTTGGTGTGCTTCCTTCCTCCTCTCCCCATCTCTTTCCCCCATCTCTCTTTCTACTAATTAGACATTAATATGAATTATTAAAATTTTAAACTGTTAAATTATACAACTATTATATGTATAATTTTTCATGCATTGCCATAACTTACTAAGCAACCCCCAATGGCAAGCATGTTTCTAGTCTCCCTATTAGTTTTCTGGCCTGTGCATCTTGACAAGGATGCCCCATAGCTTCCTTGATTCTTACTTGTGAAACTACTTAGCTCAGGATAGGAATCATATTTCAGTCTCCTAATAAATATATACTTAAGCACCTTCTCCCCCAAAAACCTAAAGGTAAGGTTGGAGGATTTTGATCCCCATTCACCTTCCTGGGGATGGTGCAGCCTTCTCCTGTGGGGCCCAGGGGCAGTAGACGCGCTCCAGAAGAGGCTCCAGATCCCCTTCGACGGGTCTTTGGCTGTGGGCCTTGGGAGCAAAGCGTCTGCAAAGAGATCATTCCTCTGGAAAAGCCATCTGGCCACCTTGACCCAGCCCATGGAAGCAGCCCATCAGGGTGTTTCCTCCTCTTACCAGCCTCCACGCTTCCTGCCTTAACCCAAGACCCTTCCACTGGCTATACTTGCTGCTCCCTTGGGGCAGAGGGGAAAGAGGGAAGAGGCCACAGATGTGGACATTTCCATCTTCTTATCCTTGTGTCTCTTCAGGCAGATGAGCTGGTCTTCAAATTCCCTGGAATTCATTTCTCCTTACAGACCCAGCCCACATTTTTGGTTCCCTGGCCTCTCGCTCTGATGAATTTTATCATAAAAGAACAATTTTGTCAGGTACACGGTCTTCCCACTGAGGAGGCCAGGCTCTCTCTGTTCCTTCATCAGAGCCTGGGAACCAATGGGCCAAGGACAGAGTAAACCCTCCAGAGTGCTTCCCCACACTCCTTCAGGCCCCACAGGCCTTGGCTGCCATGTGTGAGAAGTGGCGGGTGTTCTTCCCGAAAGGACCCTCTGTTCCACTCTGTCCCCGCTGCAGTACGCTCCCCTGCCCTTGGCAGTGTGCGCTGATGTTTAACTCAATATCTCACTTCAGGGTCTCCAAAATAACCACTCTGAGAAATGCAGCCAAGGAAGGATTGTTCCTGCAACAGAGGGTAAAAGGCATCTGCCTCCCAGGGTTAGCTAAGTGGGAGAATGAAATAAGATAGCTGCATTCCACTCAGCCTTCTTTCTGCTGTTGCCAGTGTCCTGCCCTCCATCCTCACCTTCTGCCTTCCTCCCTTCCCCAACTATTTACTAAGCAAGTGATCCTGGCAGCTCGCATTTCTTGAGCATAGACTGTGTGCCAGTCAATGTGCTAAATGCTTTACCGGCATTTTTAAAATTTAGGTGTGATAGCCATCCTGGGAGCGTTGTGTTTTCTCATTCAGATGAGAAATTTCAGAAAGGGAGACCTGCGTCCCAGGCTATGTAAAGGAACGGGGAGCTGAAATGATTCATAAGACATGACCCCTGTCCTCCAGGGGCCTCCAGTTGTGGGGTACAGGAGGGAGTGGCGTCTACTCTTTCCAAAGGGGGTGCCAGAGGTGACTGGGTTACAACTTTACAGCTTACAGGTTACGTATTTACCAAGTCAGAATCCAAGTGGTCTGTTTGATTTCCATGCTAAGACTGAGTCTCCTTTCTCTGACCATTCCCTAGCCTCTGTGGGCCTGTCTATGGGGTCTCCTTCACATGGGATGCTTTTCCTTATCTGCTCACCTGTTCTTTCCCTGCTACAAAACCTCTATTCATGTCCTAAGGCCCAACTCATATGTTGGCCTCCTTGAAACCTTCCACCTACCTCTTCCCCAGGCCAAGTTTTTGACGCTGATACTATAGAACTGTGTGCATGGTGTTTCATACTTTGAGCACAGAGCATCAGAGAAAAATAAATTCACTTCCTCATGAACTGTAACCTCATAGAAGGCATAAGATATAGATATATAGATACACCCACCCACACACACACAAGTGAAAGGGTCATATGCATGCTTCCCAAACTGTAATCTATGGAAAAAAATTCTCATGATCAAAATGAGAAACAGTGTATTCTAGAACTGCATTTTAATCATATGCAAGTCCCATTATCTCATTTG
Source organism: Mirounga leonina (assembly GCF_011800145.1). Taxonomy (NCBI): domain Eukaryota; kingdom Metazoa; phylum Chordata; class Mammalia; order Carnivora; family Phocidae; genus Mirounga; species Mirounga leonina. The sequence continues at coordinate 15,512,654 of NW_023270739.1, forward strand.
GGACTTTGGCAAGTCCTGCGAACATGAGACTCATTCAACCTAATGTCCCTCAATTTTTTTTTTACTTATGGAACCCCTTTCCATGGAATACCTAGCAACATTATCTTAAATGGTAGTGTTCCATGGAATGCGGTTTGGGTAATATTTAGTTTAAATCATAACACACAAAAGTACATGATTAAACACCAGGTTTAATGAATCAGATGGCATGTGTTAACAGTTCTAAGGTCACTGTGAACTGGAATTGTTAGAGAGGACTTCTGGAAAGAGGAAGATGTGAGTTGAGGCCTCTAACAAGTAGGGTAGGCTAACTGCTTATCAAACAATCCCCAAAGCTCCATGGCTTAACCCACTGAAAGGTTATTTCCAGTGTAGGTCAGAAAGGAAATTGCTCCACACAGTCTTGCAGAGACTAAGTCCCTTCCACTAAATGGTTGCACCTTCCTTCAAGTCCTCAGAGCCCTTTTCATTCTGCCAGCACATGGGAAAAGGGAGTGAGAATCACTCCCAGGTCTTTATGGGTCAGGTCTGGAGGTGACTCAAAACCTTCCCTCAAATTTTATTGATTGCAGCCCGGTCACATGGCCACTATGAACTTCAAAGAAGACTGAGAAAAGTGGTTGAGCAGTGTTCTCTGAAAGAAGGATTAAACACAGATCTTGGGGAGCCTCTGCCACACAGACCTTAACCCCAGAGTTCCCTATTCCAGTTCCCCTGGTGCCTACGCCAGTGTCTAAAGCTGAAGATCTGCACTGGGGGGCTTTCCGGGGGATAAAATATTAGTCAACACACTGTCCTTTCTTCTACTACCTGAAGCGTTCAAACTGTTTTTCAGTCTTTCAGATACAGATACTGAGTTTCTCTTCTCTCCAGAAAGAGCCTTGCCCTTCCCAAGAGCAGGGCTATATTTCTAGTGCTTTTCTTCTCTTCCTTTCTCCCATTCAAACTTCTCCATCCAAGGGCCCCATTAGAGTCTGTTGTAAGGATGTCAGTCATCAAAGACTTGTTGCATTCCTCCCAAGTTGTTCTGTCAAGGCATCATTTAAAAAAAGTTAAAAACAACTGTCATACAGGTATATAGTCAACATTTGTCAAAAATCCATTAACTCAGTAGTGAAGAAAGCAGCCAGATGACAACACTGGTGTGAAGGAAGCTACAAAAGACCAAAGTATGGATGGTCATTGAAAAATCTAGTGCTGGAGCAAGCTCACAGAGATTGCTATACAAGTGATTAATATTCTAGAAGGCAATAAAGCCATAACTGTGAGTGTTCCTTTCTCTATTGGACAGAAATCACTTGCAACTTGATCATAAAATAAATATTTTGCTACTTATCCATCTTCTATAAGTCAGCATCTTACCTTGAAGAGTTTGGGCCTCACTAAGTAGTAAATTGCACATCAAACAAATATACACGTCCCTTGAGTGTACAGCAAGCTTGTTAGGCAGTGATCTAATTTTTTTGCATAATTTTTTTAACAACTCCTACTCAAAAATATGCCAAGCACTGAAAATCCAGTGATAAGTGAAACAGAGTCCTGAGTTTAATAATATTAACAAGCATAATGATTGTCTGAAAAGAGAAACACTCAGGTTATTGAGAAAGTGCATTATAGAGGAAAACCAATAAACTTAGGAAAAAGCAAGAAAGGTCTCTAAAAATGCAGGATGGAAAGGCCAAGTTGTAGCTTATTGGTCTGGAAGAGTGGGAAAGAGTATTCCAATAAAAGGGAACAGCATGCGTGAAGGCCTTAATGTGGGAAAAAGTATGATGTATTTAAAGAATTAAAATCAGACCAATTTGGATGAATTTGGAATGTAGCATGTGGAACTCCAATTGTAGTTCAACACAGAGTTGGAAGCATAGGCAGAGCCAGATCACACAAAACCTTTTGTACTGTGTTAAAAATTTTGGACTTTATCCTAAAATTGATGAGAGGCCTAAAATTGATGAGAAAGTTTTTAAGGAAGGGAGTGACCCCACCAGATTTGCACTTCATAAATCTACTTGGGCTGCGTGAGGGGGGAGGCATGGAGAGAACTCAAAGAAAGGCCACTTGGGAAGCAGTTATGGTAGTCCAGGTGAGAAGTGATGGGGTTCTGAACTAAGGGGTAGCAGTGATAAAAAAGTAAAAAGGACAGACTTAAGATATTTGGAGGGAAGAATGGACAAAAATTGATTATCGGGTATGAAGGAAGAGGGGAAGAGAGAAGTAAAACAATGACTCCCAGGTTATTGGCTTGGACAACCAGATATCTGAATCCTTTCCAGAACAGACTTCTTGGCCTTATTGGTGGCAGCCATGGCCAGCAATAGAGAGTGGGCAAGGGGCGGTGGGGCTGTTGTCAGTGCTGCCCTGGTCTGTTAGTTTGCAAATCTCTGGCCAGTGCCTGCAGGATGACATTGGCAGATACTGTACCACTTTGAACCTCTTTCTCCTGTGTACCATCCTTCCTCCAGTTGGTGTGGGATTGATGGAATGCAAACAGCCTCTCATTATTGGCATAGATGAAATAGAAATTGCAAGGTAAGAATTCTACAGATGCTGCTTAGAAGGTCCAAGGTGGAGTGATGGGGCTCAGTGACCCATTACAGACTCTATCCTTTTTGTGTTCTGAGCCAGATTTCTCAGTTTTTGGATTTCCCACCATTTTGTACAAATACATCATTTTTTAAATTCAGAGTATTACTTGGTGCTCTGCCTATGTTACCTAATCTAACCCACCCGATACTGTGAGGTAGCTGACGGTCTCATTTTACTGATGAAGAAACGTAGGTTTGAGAGTTGAACTGACTAACCTCAAGCCAAGCTCCTAGTGACTGGGGTTCATAATCCACCCAGCCCATCTGACTTGAAACCCCCTGTTCTCCTTGCTAGCCTAAAGATGGCATTTCTGAGGTTTAACCTCAGCCATGATATCAAGAAATGATAAAATAAAGATCTCAGTCTAGAATACCCAGAAGACTTTACCATGTAGTTACCCACTCCCCGAAATCCCCACTACAACAAAACCACACACTTCAACACCCAAGTAACAAAAATTCCAAGATTAAGGAAAGTGATTGCATACAGACTGCAGGTGATGTTATAACTTTGCATCATGTAGAATTCTCTCCATTCTGTCCCTTCCACTCCTCCCCTCTCCCCCCTCCTGCCCACTTCTCCTTCACCAACAATATATTTTCCTGTCAAAACATACTTGGTTACATGCAGTGCAACCGAAATTGCTGCTATTAGCTTAATTGAGACAGGGTGATTATAAATAAATTACATGCAGTGCTACTGAAATTGCTGCTATTAGTCTAAATTGAGACAGGATGATTAGTCATCATCAAGTGAAGCTTAATTCAGAGTGTACTTAATTCAGAGTGTACTCCACATGGCTGCAGAGGCCCTGTGGTCATCTGGCAGCCCAAATGATGCAAGGCCAAACCACCAAGAGATGGACTTTGAGGTCCCAGCTCTCTTTCACTGATAACTGAGGGACAGAAGTCCTTGCAGCCTGGCCAGTGAGGGCTTCTTGAAGACTGATAATGAGCTTATTAGGTACTTTGAGCTGGAAAGGACTGTGATTAGAAACTTTCCCTATGGAAGATCCATATGATATACTGTATATGTGTGTGTGTTGATATAGCTCAATGTGTGAATCTTGTTACTTCTTCATAATGGTTTGAGATAGATCTGTAATACTATTTCACTTTTTTACTAATTACAAAAGAAATCCACACTTATAGTACAAAACTTCAAAAGCATAAATAGTATAGAAAAATAACACAGTTACTGTTTCTCATTTTCATAACATTTGTTAGACTCTGGTATACTTTTCCATTATTTCATTTGTATATTCCCTCTGACCGAGTTGATACTTACTGGGTATACAATTTTACAGGAAACATTTTTTCTCTGATGGAAATATCTTTGAACTATCTAGACAAAGTATATTGACTGATGAATTGCTGAACTCTACATCTGAAACTAATGATGTACTATATGTTGAATTTAAATTTAAAAAAAAGATCAAAGATAAAGAACTAAATAGGGAAGAGAAATTGTCATGGGCATCTCATTCCCAGAGGCAGCATAATGGAGTGGAAATCCACTGGCTAAAGGAAATCTTCCCTCATCATTCTGGTTTCCTGCTCAACCCTCAAACCTCAGCCCGCTACGTGGGTACAAACAGAAAACCCCAGCAGAGGTGCTGGTTCTGCAAATGGCTGTATGGGCTTCATTTCCCTCATATCTAGATTAAAATATAGAAATAGGTATTTTCCGGGGCACCTGGGTGGCTCAGTTGGTTAAGCAACTGCCTTCGGCTCAGGTCATGATCCTGGAGTCCCGGGATCGAGTCCCACATTGGGCTCCCTGCTCAGCAGGGAGTCTGCTTCTCCCTCTGACCTTCCCCCCCTCATGCTCTCTCTCTCTAATAAATAAATAAATAAATAAATCTTAAAAAAAAAAAAAGAAATAGGTATTTTCCAAGATGACTTACAGGTGCAAAAGTCTACACTGTATAATTAGGAGCTGGAGAGAGCCATTTATTCCTGACTATTAAATAAGACAGGTAGGTGAAGATAACTGTGATGATCAAACCTTAATGACTGGCAAGAATTAGGTTTATATTTTGAGTCTTAAGTATGGAGATATGTTCTTCATTTAGTCTGGCAGGTAGGTTCCTAAAGGGGTGCGTTTAGTACTACTTGGAAATTAAATCATGGTGCCCAGTTTCCTGACTGTATCATCCCAAGCAACTTATCTTCATCCAGTAGAAGTGCGCCAAGGGTAGTTTTAAGTTTTTAGATTCCTAAGCCTTCCTACCTGTAATGAATGATTCCAAACTATTTAGCACTCTAAGGAAAACCGAAGAGCTATGCTTTGTAGTAACTGTGTCATGGAATCTTTTCTAAACTGAATGATCACTTAATTTACTTGAGATTTAGGTTTGGAATAAAAATTTATGGCAATTTTAATTTTCCAATATGAAACATTTAAATTTCTCTATTTCTCAAAATTTGTTTGTTATCTTAATAAACTAAGAAATTCTTTCTTCCTTCCCTCTGCTCATCCCTCTCTCCCTCCCTCCTCTTTCCTTCTTTCTTTCAACCAGTGTTTGTAGTTCTTTCTATATGCCAGACTCTATGTTACAGAGTCTTGGGTAATATATATATATATATGTATATATCCCTGATTCTTTGGAATTGCTGGCAGGCTCTGATTGATTGATTGATTGATTGATTGATTTTTAAAAGATTTTATTTATTTATTTGTCAGAGAGAGAGCACAAGCAAGGGGATGGGCAGAGGGAGAAGCAGGCTCCTCGCTGAGCAAGCTAAAGGGGTAGATGTTATCGCTTATTGGGAAACGCTTGGAAGGAACAAAGCAAGTCCTACAGTGATGATGCTAGTCTCATGTCTTTCTAAAATTCAGATTACAGTCATTTTCATTTTGTAAAATACTCCCCTTTTCAGATTTATTAAGATATAATTGTCATATCACATTGTGTAAGTTTACAGTGTATAACATGATTTGATACACATATATATTGCAAAATTATTATAACAAGGTTAGTTAATATCTTTATTACTTCACATGTTTACCATTTGTGTATGTGTGTGTGTGTGATGAGAATACTTAAGATCTATTCTCTTAGCAACTTTCAAGTGTATAATACAGTATTATTAATTATAGTCACTATGCTTACATTAGATTCCCAGAAGTTATTCATCTTATAGCTGCAAGTCTGTACCCTTTGATCAACATCTGCCTTGGCTATTGTGAGTAATGCTGCAGTGAACATGAGAGGGCAAATGTCTCTTCAATATCTTGTTTTCATTTCCCTTAGATACATACCCAGAGGTGAGATGGCTGGCTCTTATGGTAGTTTTGTTTTTGATTTTTTAAGGAACCTCCATACTGTTTTCCATAGTGGCTACACCAATTTACATTCCCATCAATAGTACATGAGGGTTCACTTTCTTCCATATCCTTGTCAAAACTTGTTATCTCCTGCCTTTTTGATGATAGCCATTCTGACAGGTGTGAGGTGATATCTCATTGTGGTTTTGATTTGCATTTCCCTGAAGATTAGTGTTGAGCATCTTTTCAGGTACTTACCAGCTATGTGTTATTTTGTCTTTGGAAAATACTTATTCAGCTCCGCTGCTCATTTTTTAATTGGAATTTTTTGGTTGAGTTGTATGAGTTACTTATATATTTCAGGTATTAACCCCTTATTAGATATATGATTTGCAGTATTTTCTCCCATTCCATTGGTTGCCTTTTGATTTTGTTGGTTGTTTCTTTTGCTGTGCCAAAGCATTTAGTTTAATATAGTCCTGCTTGTTTACTTTTGCTTTTGTTGCTTGTACTTTTGGTGTCATATCCAAAAAAATCATTGCTAAAACCAGTGTGAAGAAGCAATCTTGAGAAAGAAGAGCAAAGGTAGAGGTATCACACTTCCTGAGTTCAAATTATATTACAAAACTATAGAAATCAAAATAGTGTGGTACTGGCTAAAAACATACAGACCAATCAATAGAACAGAATCGAGAGCCCAGAAATAAACCCATGCATAGGCAGTCAACTAATATTTGACAAGGGAGCCAAGAACACTCGATGGGGAAAGGATGATGATCTCTTCAATAAATGGAGTTGGAAAAACTGGATGTTCACATGCAAAAAGAATGAAATTAGATGCCTATCTTATACCACTCACAAAAATTAACTTGAAATGGGTTGAAGACTTAAATGCAAGACCTTAAACCATAGAGCTCCTAGAAGAAAGGGCAGGGAAAAGGCCCTTTTAATTAATTGGGCTTACCTCTGACTGAGGGATATGTTGCACTAACACTGAAAGACACTCTTGGCTTCTTTTCACTGTTTAGAAATATGCTACTTATGAATTGTTGGGGAAAGGCTGCCTGCAGGTGAGTCTCAGAGGAGAAATGATTATCTTCATTTTTATATATTGAGACTGATTTCTCAGTTGAGCCCCTGCCATGTTATAAAGGTTGACAATTACTGAAGTGTAGTGAAAAGAACATGAAACTGGGTGATTCAAACCCTGGCCTCATCTTTGCTTGACCCCTTTTTCCCTGAGCCACTGTTTATTCTAGAAGGATGGGGATAATCATACTGATCTACCTTACAAGGTTTTTGTGAGAGTTACAGATAAAAGAAGTCCCTAGCCCACACAGACAGGCACATAGTAAGCACTCAAGGAATAGTATTTTTAAAAATTGCAATACCAGCAAGCATGTACCTGTTTGTTTATTAAGAAGTCAGGAAGGGGCGCCTGGGTGGCTCAGGTGGTTAAGCATCTGCCTTCACTCAGGTCATGATCTCCAGGTCCTGGAATGGAGTCCTGACTCGGGGCTCCTGGCTCAGCGGGGAGTCTTCTTCTCCCTCTCTCTCTTCCTTTCCCCCTGCTTGTGCTATCTCTCTCTCTCTCTTTCTCAAATAAATAAATAAATAAATCTTAAAATAAAAGGTCAGGAAGCAGTTCTAGACACATACCATTGTTAGGTATTTAGTGGATATTATATATTTTTGTCATAAACATCTATCCTGCTAACTGCCTAGTTTAGCAAGTTTGCAAGTTAGAAATGCTGTAGATGAGATTTTTTTTTAAAAAACCTGTACACCATTTGCATTTTGGAATTCCTTAGCAGAGAGGCCCACACTGAATTGAAGGTGTTGCTGATAATGTGCCATTCATAATACCTGGTGGGAGAGCTTACCCTTAGTTTCACTGAAACCTTATTTTCAGGGTATAATCTGAGGAAGGAGAGCTGGACTGTCAGAGCTCACAAGCCCCCATTTGAATTGTGCATAGATATGCCAGACCTCTCTGCTCAAGCCTTGAGAAATCAAGTGTCTCCTTTCTCCTAGGGTTTTAAAGATCCTGTGTATCGAGCCAGACGAAAGCAGTTTGCTGACATTGCCTACAACTACCGACAGTAAGTCCGCTTTGCTTGTCTAGGGGAAGAGAGAAGAGCACACTCCTAGCTTACCTTTTCCTCGCCCAAGTTTGGAAAATACTAGCATAGAGAGTCCTGTTGTGTGTGTGTGTGTGTGTGTGTGTGTGTTTAAACCCTCCCTTTAATAACACATGTTTAAAAAAAATGCTGCTAGACAAAACAAAATTACCCACTGAGCAGGGGCCCAGCTCTCTCCCCAGCTTTGTTGCGTCCTTATGCACTAACGTCTGAAGTAATTATAAAAGGCCTCAGCCCTGAATAAAACAGCCTCTGGTATTCTCCACATTAAACAGGGAAGAAGGAAAAAGAGAATCATTTACATTCAAGGAGGAGTTGGCTGCTTTACTGAAATAATGAATCATTTGAGATTTCAGATGAGCCCTGCCTCAGTGTTCTACTTTTATCTGATCTGACCCAGCTGCGAAGGGCAATTTTCTGATGAGTTTATTTTTTTTCTGTCTGGGATTCTACCCTATTTTAGCCAAAGGAAAATGCAAGTATCAAAGATGTCATTTGGGAAGAGAACTGTTCTTGCTATTTTGAGTCCTCAGGAACTACAGAAATGCTACCATGGGACATTTAGTATTTGAGGCCTGAGCTCCATTCCTGAGTTAAGGACAGGAGAAAAGACAGGCTCAAGAAGAGACTTAAAACTTGACCAGAGCCCTAAGGGAATTGTACTTGAACAGCTTTGATAGAATATGAGGGAGATAAAGAAGAGGATAGGGCTCTGTTTACTGGATACAAAGTTACCTACCTTCCAGATGGAAAGACCTCCAGAGAAAATAAGAAAATTCCCTTCTCTGAATGACTTCCGGCAGTGGAAAGATCCAGAACTTTGCTGACCTTGCTTAAATCTAGGCCCATTTGGGCCTTGGCTTGTAACAAGCAGGAATCACAGAACATGGCAACCCTCCCTCCCACCCCCGTCCCTATATTTGCTTTAGCATGGTCAGGTGGACACCATCAAATCAGGTACAGACATGAGCCCTTTTTCAGGTAATAAATAAAAATATATTATATTTATGATCTCCTTGCTATGTCTGGGGCTTTGCTACATGCTTTGCTTCCATGATTTCACTTATTCTTAGTAATAACTCCTTATGTTTCAGATTGGAAAACTAATGCTCCATGCAGTTAAGTAACTTGCCAAGGTCATATAACTCGTAGGTGGCATCATCCACTTTTGTATTCAGGTTTCGTTAACTCCAAAACATTCTCACCCTCTTCCCTGAATGCTGGGATTCTCAGAATGAGGAGATCACACTTTTCCATATAATCCAGGAGCTGCTTAGGAAGTATATTCAGTTATTGCTTGGCTGTTGGGATTTGAAGGAAGAAACTGAACCCCTAACCAGCTTTCCATAAAAATGTTAAACCTAATGAAGAAGCATGGAATTGATTGAATGCCTCACCATCCTGGATGTTTATCAAGTAAGTTAAATGGATTATTGAAAACCATCCATGGGTGGCTGGCTCTCTGAGGAATGTTAGAGATCTTCTAGTCAATTTCTTGATTTTTACAGATGAATCTCAGATTGTTAAGTGATATGGGCCAAGGTGATGTGGCTAGTAAGGCTGAATTTGTTCTCAAATTCAAAGCCTAGTTTTGAAATGGTCTCAGCTCAGTATCTGGCACAGTGGCTTCTCATTATTCAAGGATTACTTGCTTACATTTATTTGAGACTTCCAAATCAATACTTGTGGCACTTCTGCGATCATTCCTAGACATGACAAGAATGGGGAAAAGTTTGAGTTGCCTGATACACAAGTTTCCAGGTTGAACAAGGTGACACCACTTTCTTATTCCAGCTCTCATCTGTAAACAACTATTCTTTTTGAGATCTATTTAGATTAGATCCACGTTTGCCAATTTTTTGTACTTTTTATTGGCAATTTTGCTGTTTAAGATGGCCCCCCAGCGTGGTGGTGAAGTGCTGTGTGGGGTTCCTAAGTGCAAGAAGGCTGGGATATGCCTTATGGAGAAAATACATGCATGTTAGGTAAGCCTCATTCAGGCATGAGTTACAGTGCTGTTGAGTACAACGTTGATGACTCAACCATATGTACTAAATAAGATTTCTTTATATAAAAGCTCACACAAAACAAGATTAATATTGTCATTTGACTAAAATGTGACCAGAAGCTCATGGGACCCAAGTCCTGGTTTCCTTTTGGACAAATGGTTCAGTGTTCAGATGACTGTATGTAGCGTAACTACCATATATAATGAGAATCGAATGTATTGAATGTATTCCAGTCTCTACTGGTTTCCCTCCTTCCTTTCTGAGGCTTCTCAGTTCTCCCTGGCCTGTTCATCCCACCCCAGAAGTTGTAATGTCTTTCAGGACTAAACTTTGGCCCTCTTCCTTGGCTTCTGCCACCCTCCATGCCAATAGCCCCCACATTCAGATCTCTGGCACTTTGCCATTCATTATTCCACAAAGGGAATAAAGCACAAACTCATGCATCATGAGTCATAGAATCACAGGATATTGATCAGGTGATAAGATATATCTATTAAGTTCCAGAGCCTACCCCAAGAGTAAGACCAACAGAGACCATGTCGTCTGGGGAAACACTGGGAAAGACAATGACAAAAGTAACAATAAATACAATAGGTATACCAAAGTCAAAACTCAGGTGTCATAAGGCATATCATTAAGAGTTTAAATGTAGACTGAGCAAATGGGTCAGCCAGATGTAAAGTTTAGGCTGAGAATTAAAGATTGAGTTGGAATTTATAGCCAAAGAGAATGGGGGTAGTGAATGAAAGGGTGGGTCTGGTTAGCTATGGGGCTTTTGTTTTGAGATGTGAATATTTGGAGTCAGAGTGAATTACTATAGAAAATAAAGAAGCAGCTAAACCCCACCACTGCTAGCTACCCTCTTCTCTGCCCATCTGCCATATAATGCTCTGACTCCCCAACCCAAGAACATTTAATAAGTCTTAAAACATCAGTTTGAAGAGGCACTGACAAATTACAGTTGTACTTTGGGGCACCAAATTATTTGTCTTGTAATAATTACATGAATGGGAGGACCTGGAGTAAAATAAGACACCAAGGAGAGGGAAGGCTGTGCCAGGTGCTGGAGTATATTGAATGCCATATTTGGTTGACAGAATAATTCAGAAAAAATGTCTTCTACTTAAAACTTCTTTTTTTCAAGAGGAATCCTAACTGGCTTAACCAGAAATCTCCTTTTTATTTCAAACCAAACTGACACTCTTCCTAAAATATCTTAGTTTATTTTACTTAATGAGATCATGACTTGGTAAAAATAATTGATAATTTCTTCAAAGACCAAGGATCTTATAGAACCTCAGGTCTCTTGATGGAAATAGAAGATGGAATAAAATGTGCTGTGTTTAATTCCTAAGTAGACCATGGAAGTTAGTGTGTATGTGTGTGTGAGAGACAGAAAATAAATTCTGAAATATTTACTATATCCAGGCAACACTTGAGATATGATCTATTTGATTACCATTACAACATTATAAGATAGATTTGATTGTCCTTCCTTATAGTGAATGTACATATGGCCCAGAAAGTGACAATAACTCGTTCAGGGTCCCACACACTTCCCTCCCTCCATCCCTCTCTCTGACTCTAGAGTCCTCTACGTTGGCCTTAGTCTCTGGCATCTCTCTTGGAGGTGAGCCCAGTGCCACCAGGCTGAAACCCTAACTCAATCAGAGGTTCTATCTCTTTCCAACAGAATTCACACAGGTTTTCTCATTGAGTCTCATTGGCTCTGATTAGGACATGGGCCCATCTTTCAGCCAGTCTCTATGACCAGGGAAATGAGACAGTCTAATTAGCCAGACCTGGTCACATGCCCAGGTGGGAGTGGTGGAGTCTCCTCCCACCTGAGCCTCACACTGAGAGGGGAAGAGGGTGATTTACTGAAGGAATGAGGAAGGGATATTGAACCCCTAGAACAGCAAATATCAACCAGGGGGACATCTTTGTACCCAGGATGTTACTATCTCTTAAAAATTTGTTACAAAATAGCAAATACCTTTCTTTTTAAATAAGAATCAGTTATAATGATAATTATCCATTACCCAATGGTATTATTGATCAGCACCAATATTAGGTACTTTATACATAGTATTTCACCTAATTTTCTTCTAATACCCTTCAAATAGTTACTTATTATTAACCCATCTAATAACAGCACAGACTAGGCCTAGAGAGGTTTATTAAATTTCCAGAGACTATCCAGCTAGGAACTGGCAGAGCCAAGTAGTGAACCCATCTCTGTCCATGATCAAAGCCTGCTTTTTCCCTCCAGCAGCTTTTGGCCTTAAAATAATGGTGCATCCTCAGGCAGGGGCTTACCTGATGTTCTTTTCACAATTCCTAATGGTCATTACAGAGTCTTCTGAGGTTGTCCTACTTTCAATTCCTAAGCAAAAAACTATCATTTTTCCCTAATCCCTGCCCACCTTTCTGGGGAACTTACAGTGCCTTTGCTTTAATGTCCTTGGATGAGCTACAACTTTGAAAGGGCAGGAGAAACCTTACTTTGGAGCCTGAAGATGATCCATAATTCTGAAGTAAACAGTGCTGCCTTGTTCCCAGACACTGTGTACACTGTTGGGAAATAGGCTTGCAGTGCAAAGAACAGTGACTGGTTTTTAAGGTCAGGCTTTGATTTTCATTTGTTTTTACTGTTGAGAACACAGCTTATTCTTAGATGTTTTTCAAAAAGACCTTGCTTGGAACTAATGAGTCTCAAGCAATACTATGTCCCCTGGAAGCTTATTGGAATCCAGATGCCTTGGCTTTCCCTCCCCAAAAGATGCAGGATCTGTGGGGCAAGGTCCAACACATGTACTTTAACCAGTTCCCTGTAGTTCTGTTGTGTCATAGCAGAAGATGTTGCATAAGTGGATCTTATACCTAGCCTGCGTTTAAATACCATTATAGCTTCCTAAGGTCAGAAATATCAAATCCAGCAAGTGCATGCCCACCAAAAGGGTCTCAAACTCATGGTCCACAAATTAGATCCACTTTATCCCACAGATATAATTACGTTAGTTGACACAATACAACACATGATATTGCTCTACTTGAACTTGGATGCCTTTGTTTAGAAAGAGGATGCATTCTTCAGTTGTCTCAGCTCTCACCCTCTTATTGTCCATACCTGCTACTTTACCCATTTATGTTACCTGCTGGGTCCCTGAAGTTAAGTGAACTTCCACCCTGGGTAAATAATTGGAGAGATAGGGGAACAGAAAGGCCAAGTGATTTTCCAAAGTGAGAACAAATCTTTGGTGTGGTAGGTGAGCTGAGAGCTTGGATCATTGCTTAACCAAATCACATGAATGTTTCCTATATCATGAAATAGAGTTTTCCTCTTTCAGATAACTTATGAAATCCCCTGCAGTCCAGGTGACAGCAGCTCAGAGACTCTGCACCTGTCTCTCTCTGCTAATGCTCCTTCTTCCTCTTCTTTACACCTGCCCTGCTGGAGACAAATATTTCATGCCTGTATTCTAGTGGTCAGCCCATACCTCAAGTGGAATACACGGAGGAAGAAAAGAATACATGGGGACTGGTATTCAGGACCCTGAAGTCCTTGTATAAAACCCATGCTTGCTATGAGCACAATCACATCTTCCCACTTCTGGAAAAGTACTGTGGCTTCCGCGAAGATAACATTCCCCAGCTGGAAGAGGTTTCTCAATTTCTGCAGAGTAAGTCCACTTCAGGGACAAAAGGGGAGGAGGGGGAGGGAAGGGAAAGGGAAGAAAGTAAATTGAAGCTAGTGTGTGTGTTTGTGGTAATGCATGCAGGTTGATTCTCCGAAAAACATTTCACTGCTGTGTTCTGTCTCACGACTAGCTTCCACTGTTCGTCCCACTCTCATCCAAGACAAGGCATCATGTATGGATTTTGCCATATCCATGTCTCTGAAAAACACTTTTTCCCATACTCAAAGCCCCAGGTGCCCAGGCAAGGCTCTCCTTGTAGTTCCTGCTGTGTTGTGAGATGGCTGCAGTGTGCATTTGTGTAAGAAATGTGCTCTTTGTGACAATGCCAAGAGCCCTGAGCTCTAAGTCTGTGCATCCAACTGGTATGACTCTTGCTTTGACCCTCTCTATTTGGGGGAAACTGCCTCAGTTTAGTCATCTGTCAAATAGACTGTCTCTTAGGGAAATTGTGGGAATGAAATAAGACATTGCAAGTGAAAACACCCAGCATGGTGCTACATATAAAATAGGTGCTCAGTGAATTGGGACTGAATTGGAATCTGAGTAACTCTGTGGGGAAATACGTTATTGGGATGACTGGCCTCTGCACATCATTTCCAAGTGAGATAAGTATTTTCCTTTCTGCCAGGAGGCATTAATTCAGCAAAACCAAAATAAAACTATCAGCTAACACATATTAAACACTTAGTATGTGCCAGTATGTGCCAGAATGAGAGAAAGTAGGAAGACAGACCACAGGTTTATAGAAATGAAGAAGTTTCTATGCCTCTGAGCTATATGGAGATGGTATGGTCAGCTCTGGGGCAAGGAGCCAGGGAGATTATGTGGCAGGGAGAAAAATGGTAGCTGGGTTAGATTGGGGATGGGTTAGATGACCTTTCAGGTCCCTTCTATTTGGACAGTCTCTACTTAGCAGATAAAGAGGGGAATGAGAGGCCAAGTGGAGTGAATTTCAGCCTGAAGATCCAGGAAACATAGGCACAGGGGCAAGGATGTCCTAACGACATTCTCTGGCTAATTATCCATGTTTCCATGGCCAATAGTGAGATAATAAAATGGTAATACTAGCAGCTGGAGCATTAATGAGAAGTAACTAAGGAATAGACTTTGAAGCCAGACTGATTGTAGTTGTGACCTTGGACAAGAACTTTAACTTCTCTGTGTCTCAGCTTCCCCACCTGTAAAGTGGAAATAATATGAGCATCTACCTCATAGGGTTATTAGGAGAACTAGTTAGTATTTATAAAGCGTGTAGAACAGTATCTGACATATGGTGGGCAGTATATAGTGTTAGCTATCATCATCATCGTCATCATCATCACTGTGATTATTATTCTCCTTCCAAGTTTGAAACAAATTGAGAGCCAGAAATAGGAACCAGAGGGAGGATAAAAAAATCAACTTTATTACTGATTAAAGCTACTTGGAGAATGTAGTATGGCTGTACAAACAAAATGGACTTTCTAATATTTCACCTCTGAATTATGTAAACTTTTTTACCAATTCACTGGTGAAGTGTATATTCTATTGCATGGCCCAGAGCAGACCAGAATGTGCTCCTCTGTGGGCAATCAGGAGAGAAAGGTCCAAAGGGATCAAATTGAGAATATTCATTTTCTCTTCCCAAATGCTCCAATCAGAGAAGTCCTTGCTCTTTCTATGGTGTAGTGTGTGAAGGGCAGTAGAGAAGCTGGAAGGGTTCCTCTTATACGCTTCCCTTCTGGAAGTGGAATGAAAACCCTCCCCTACTCTAGAGACATGAGAAATAAGGAACAAACGTTTCATCCTAATAAACAATAATGAAAGCTAAATTTATTAAATACTCCAATGTGCTAGGCTCTGTGCTAAGTACTTTATATTTATTAGCTCATTTGATTCTTGGAATAACCCTAGTGAATACCTATCCACATTTTGCAGAGGAGGAAATGAGGCTCAGAGAAATGAAGTTATTTGATCCAAATTGCCCAGGTACAAGGTGTAGAGGCAGAGATGTGAAGCCAAGTCTACTTGGCATCCATACCCATGCTGCTAGATGGTTGGGAGTATTGCTTTCCTACCTAATGGTCTTCAGGCGCCTCTGGCTCTGCCATGATAGGCTTTGAGTTTTCTTTCTCTGCTTTGCAGCGTGCACTGGATTCCGCCTCCGACCTGTGGCTGGCCTACTTTCCTCTCGTGATTTCTTGGGTGGCCTGGCCTTCCGAGTTTTCCACTGCACTCAGTACATCAGACATGGGTCCAAACCCATGTATACTCCTGAACCGTGAGTATTCTTCTCCTGCTACCAGTATCCAACCACAGTGAATGCCATTACTCACTGCTCCAGGAGTGAGGTTTGGGTTCATGGAAGGCTGATCCACAGGACTAGTTTTCTGGATGGTTTGATGGTAGCACAAAGAGAGGGATCATCTCTCCAGGGTATTTTCTCTGTCCAGTAGACCATACTGATAGGAGATTTGGGTATCTTGTGAACTACACATTCAGATCTCCCCTGGCCATGGGAATAAGAGGTCACAGTCAAGCTCCAAAGGGATTATAAGAGTCAGAACTATGATGTTCCAAATGTGAACAGGAACAAATGGTGGCCAAAGTAACTCAATAACTTCAGAATATACATCTAGATGATTATAATCTTCTTATGTCTAGATGAATCTTGTCTGGAGATAGAGAATGGCTGGACACTGAGCCCCTTTTGTTGGCATTTAGCCATCTTCTTAATCAAATAGGACTTACGCAATTTATACAAAAAGTCAGTAGGATGCCCAAAATGATTTTTTTCCTGTCCACAAAGTTTATAACTACAAATCAGAAAAGACCTATTCCTAATGAACCTGGCACATAATATGTTAAATAAATGTAAATTTTCTTCTCTGACTATTGCCCCCCTCTAGAATAAGAAAAGAACAGCACTGTTTTTTTAATTTAATTTTTATTTCTTATGGGGAATACCTGAGCACATTGCATCTGCCCAGGATGTCAATACCAAGATGAAGACTTGGGATGGGAAATGTTCATGACCCACAGCTTGCTCAGGTATATAGGAGGAAGTCCATAGGAATTTTGGCTCTTCTGTTCGGAACCCCACTGAACATACACTTAAGACCCCCTGGTTGTTGTTCCCTGACTTGCCCCTTACTTTTCTTTCCCCTTCTTCCTTTTCTTTTGTACCTTGCCTCATCTGATCCCACGCTTTACGTACCACTTATGCTTGGGAATGAGGTCATAAACTTCAGTGGCTCACTTCCTTTCTACCGGCTCATTTCTCATATAGAAAGACTGAGTCTGATTTGGCTTATAACACGCCTTATCTCCAAGCTCTGTGCTTTCTGTCTTTCAGTGACATCTGCCATGAGTTGTTGGGACACGTGCCCTTGTTTTCAGATCGCAGCTTTGCCCAGTTTTCCCAGGTGAGGAATGGATCCTTTTGGCCTTTTAATTATACGATTGAGACCTAGATTGCTTAAGTGAATTGAATCTATGGAGGGACCCTTGTGTCCTCTGCAAGGTTAGAAACCCGATACAGTTCTGTGATCCCACCAGAGATGGGCATATGGTCCCACGGAGATGGCTAAATACCCATTCCAGGGATCACAGCATGGGGGTGGTGAATCACTCATCCTCTGAATTATATATGTGTTGTTGAATTTGCTAATCTCAGTTGTCCTTCCGGGTTTAGTTTAAGAGCCTTTTCATCCAAGAAAGCCTGCCTGATCCCCACATAGGAATAATCTTACCTTCTTCCAAGTTCTCCTGGCACCTTTCCCCTCCTCTTTAGGACCTTGCCATTTCCTACCTTGTCAGGCAGTCATTTTTATATATGCTTTATTTAAATAAGAAAATATTTGCTGAGAATCCAATTCCAATAGCCCAACTCATAGTTGGCAAAAACTGATGTGTCAAATGTCTTGCTATTATCATCAAAGCAATAGGCTAGCCTTGATTCCTCTATTACAGTGGTGAGCTTTTTACATGAGAGAAAGAATCCTAGTAATTCCTTCAGAGCACTGAGAGGCTAAACCATGGTTGGGTAGCTGGGATCATGGGAAAGTTGAATGAAGCACGCACACACCCCACCCTGCCACCAAACAGCTATGTGACCTGTTTCCACAAATGAGAATCAATAGGAAGCTTTGACTGCCAATCTTCTTCCTCATAGGGAAAGATAAAGATCAAATGGAATGAGTCATAAGCAAATACTGCAGCAAATATGAATTTCAGAGTAATGGGATTGTGTATGAATTTTATAAGCCTTTTCCCTCAGCTGGAAGAAATAAATACTTTCACTGTTGATTGAAGAGGTTACCACTTAATATCTGAAACAAACAAACAAACGAACAAATAAACTGTTGCTTTTATGTGGGGTTTTGGGAACTGTGGTGTTTAGAGATTGTTGGACTTTTACAAGTGGAGTGTTTGAGGATTAGCTGAACTTTAACTCGGAAGTATCACCATTGGACTGAGGCTATTGTTGACTGGCTAACTTTCAGAAGCATGGTTCCTTCTGTCAAGATGTCATTAATTGCTTGAGACAGCTCTAAAACTGGGATTTGTTCCTATGGCCAAAGAATTATTAGTGATTTCCTTAGAGAATAGGAACTTTTTATTCTCACTACCAGAAGCTATTCTGCTTGGTCAGAGGCTAAGTGACAATCCTCCTTAAGCCATTTCCATTTGGGGGAGCCCCCCCAGAGGAGTGTACAATTACCTGAGTCAACAGATGGATGCTACTGGGCCATCAGTGTTACACATCTCCAACTTACACCTGGACAGTCCCAAGGCAGGGTGTCATTTTGAAAGTTCCCTGAGCACATTCTTTTTGGATCTAAAAGGAGGACTTGCTTCCCACTAGAGTGCAAGATGGGATGGGGATGAAACACAGAAAAATCTTGGGACCCCTTGTTTTAAGCAAGCTTTGGGCTCACAAAGAATGGTGACCATGAGAACAGAGCACTGTTTCAATGTCTTCTGTTAGACTGTGGCATGCCTGGATAGGATGGCTGGAACAGAGATGGGGGCAGGGGCAAGAGAGGAGAGCCAAACTGTCTGAATTTAGTTCACTCTAACTCAGCATTTTCTTAGTATGTAATATGGGCCAGGCTCTGAGTTTGGCCCAGAGAGGGATACAGAGATGAAGACCATGTAGTCTCTTGCTTCAAAATAAGCCCAATCCTTAGTCCTTCTCTGTCTACGCCAATTCCTTTGGCTATCTCACCCAAACTCATGGTGTTAAATATCATCTCTATCCTGCTGATGAACACATTAATATCTTCAGCTCAGACCTTAGTCCCCAAACTCAGACTTATGTATCCAAGCACCTACTCAATCTCTCCACTTGGATGTCTATTACACATCTGTATTCATCCTGTTCAAAACTGAATTCCTGATCTCCCCATTCAAGCCTTCTCCAACCACAGCCCTCCTTATGTTAGTTCATGGTAACTCCAGCCTTTCAGTTGCTCAAACCAAAAGCACTTAGGGTACATTATTGCTTCTTCTTCAAATACACGTAACCAATCTGTCTAAAAGTTGTATGTTTTCCCTTCAAAATATGTGTAGAATCTGACCATTGTCCATCACATCAACTGCTACCAAGCTGGTCTCAGCCACAATTGTTTCTCACCCTGGGGACTGTGGTAGCCTCCTATCTGGTCTATCTGCCTCTACTCTTGATCCCCTACAATCTGTTCTCACATAGCAGCCAGAGTAAATCTTGGATGACATAAATTAGGCCTTACCACTTCTTTGCTCAAAACCTTGCAGTGGCTCCCATTTCACTGAAAGGAAAATCCTAAAACCTAAAATAGCCAAAAAATGTTCTATATGACTGAGCTCCAGATCCCTCTTTGATACCACCTGCCACTCTCCCCACTTTTATTCTGTTCTAGCCATACTGGTCTCTCCCTGTTATTTGAACCTACTGACATTTCTCCTCCTTAGAGAGCTTTATCACTGACTATACATGTGGCTTATACAATGATCTTCCCTCACACGTCAGCAGAGCCAACAACCTCACTTCTATCAAGTCTTTGGTCAAATATCACCTTCTCAATTATGCTTGCTCTGAAACCCTATTCAAAATTGCAGGCCCTCCCCCCGACCCATTCTCCTGGCACTCCCACTTCCCCTTGTCCCTTTCTTCTTTTGTTTCTTCTTTCCAAATAACTTATTCCTTCTAATATACCTATGTATATGCTTATTATTTATTGTCTGCCTTAAATGTAAACACCATGATGTCCAGGACCTTTCTTGATTTTGTATACTGCCAACTATATAGAAGGCATTCAACAAACATTTTGGAGTGAATAAATGTATATAGTAGGGAAAGCAAATATATTTATTTGTGTATATACACTCTGTCTGATACAAAGCAGGCTGGAGAAAATGTTGTAAAAGGGACAAAGACAGACCACTAGGGGAATTCTGTAATTGGAGCTGCGATGAGAAGTGGTCCATAGTATTTCAGACTCTCTAGCTAGTATTTACCTGGATGGATGTCAAGCATTTCTCAGCAATTCTCCTCTGGTATCTTCATGATACATGATTAAGGCACTCATTTGTATGCCAGGAATGTTCTGCTTGAGCTATGGGAGAATAATCACTGAGCTGTAATCAAGGAATGAAACTTCAGACACAACCTACTGTGTGACCTTGAGTAGGTCAGCTCCCTTTTCTGTGCCTCAGTTTTCTCATTTGTAAAGTAAATACAAAAGACCAAGTGATGAAATAAGGTTTTCCTGCTATAGAGATCTATGATTCTATGATGTGTGACTAGGGAAGACCTAACAGAATAATCAGGGTCTATCTGGGCCCTTCTGAAGGCATCTGGTCACCCATCACCTGGCAAGTACAAGGTCGGAGCTGAGGGTGAAGTTTGAAGTTAGGCAGACCACAGCCATGCCAGTGACTCTGTTTCTCTACAATTACAGGAAATTGGCCTTGCCTCTCTGGGTGCACCTGATGAGTACATTGAGAAACTCGCCACAGTAAGTTCCCTCTGCCTCTGGTGGATAGTGAGAGTGCAATAGGCTGTAGCCCTCAGATCTTCAAAGCTTTGATCCTCCCCTGAAATCCAGGTCATCTGGGGGAAGATATCAGAATATGCTGACTTACATTTACACAAATGAAATTTCACATTTTGATTTTTCCTTAATGGTCTGATTTTGAAATCAGCTACATGCAAATGTTTGCATGTAATTTTAAACAAAGTATCTTAAACAGGAATGGGCTGTAATGATAGCCCTTGAGAACCTTTGGGCATAAAGTGTATGTGGGGGGAATAGCCTGGATTCATGGCTTTGAAGAGGAAATATTTACACACCTCTTTTGCACTGGATCTAGCATTAGGATCTTTCCTTTATTAGACACAAGGTTGGAAATGTGGGTGGGTTTTTCTCGTCTTATTGAACACTTCTCTCTCCCCAGTGAATGTGATGACACTCATCCATTGAAGCATAGAATCAACAACTCTTCACAGTAGGGGGTTTTCTTCCTACAGACTCCTTTCCAACTTGAGTTTATCCCTCCCCAGTGTCTGAGTCACATTTCTTACAATTTGTTCAGTCTGGAAGATGAAAAATAAAGCTTTGTAAGGAATTAAGGGACACAAATGAATGAGAATTTATCAATAAGATGTATCAGTTTAGAATTTTATGAAATCGGTTTAGAAGAGCAAAAATTTCCAGAAGTTTCTTTCTCACTGACCAGCTGCTCTGAGCCGCTGGGCAAGCAGCTTTTGCTTCCTCATCTCTAAAAATGGTTATATTAGTTTATATTCTGCCCACCTAAAAAGCATATCATAAGGGTCTGAAGAGTTAAGTGTGTGTGAACATAAATTTTTAAATGTTAGATTCTATATAGATGCAAGAAGCAGCTTTCAAAGAAGTTGAAGATCTTGGAATCTCTCACTTGTAGGAAGAAAACAAACTAAGAACTCAGAGCATCATGTTACCTGCTATGACAATGATAAAAGTATTCATCGCCAACGTAACTTCTCAAAAAACAAAAACAAAAACCTTACTATTGATACACTGGGCTGGGAACAGCTCTAGGTTCTTGCTCTGCCTTTGATTTGCTATGTAACTGGATGCATATTGCTTGACCTCTCTGGGCTGAAAACACATCATCTGTACGTGAGGAGGTGAGACTGATTAAGCTGACAGCCTTCCCAAGTTTCACATTCTTTAGTGCAATAAACAGACTTACCTCATAACCCATCCCTAATTCTCTAAGACCATGACTGTCTCCAGCATCTAACTGGGCCCAAGGTTTCTCTTGGCCCTGGTCAATAGGGTTATGCCAGAATTCCAGGATCACCTTCCTCAGGCCAGGCATCTAGGACATGTTGGACTGGGAGCTGTTTAAAGAAAAGGACTTGGTTATTTGAGAAGCATAAGTGCAGTTGTTGGCAGTACATCAGAAACACCCCAAGTTTTAGCATGAATGGCAGGATGCCCTCCATGATTTTATCACTACCTGGTCTTCTACCTCCCATGACTGAGCTTGATGGGTTTGCATGGTAAGTCTGACCAAATAAAGGGAACATCTCGTTATAGTTAATGCCACAGAGAAGAAAGCAAAAGGGGTTGAGGAATTCCTGTCATCTAGAGTTACCTTTTGGGGGTATCTTCTTGGGGCTTCCTCAGTACTCCCTCTCTGCTTCTTATCACATCTTACATTCAGCCAACTCTTGATTCAACCAGTGACTGGATAGAGTAAGACAGAACACGGAGAAGTGACCCCAGGTCATGGTGATTCAGAGAACAGACCTGTACAAACGCCCACCTGGACAGTCCCGTCCTTAGCCCTGGGGCATCTGCTGCCTTTCCCTTCCTTGGGGTGTGCTCTCAACCTCACTTTCCATTCCAGATTTACTGGTTTACTGTGGAGTTTGGCCTCTGCAAACAAGGAGACTCCATAAAGGCGTATGGTGCTGGGCTCCTGTCGTCTTTTGGTGAATTACAGGTATGACCCCATTAATACCCATTTTGAGATTTAACCCAGGGGTTAATCCTCAAATGATTGGTACCTTAGCAGCTCTGATTTGTTCATGACTTTGGGTGTTAGATGTAGAAATTGAACTGCAAGTACACAAGTCTACAAAACAGAAGGGCCTCCCAATCCCAAGGCTGAACTGTGCCTACAGATGTAGCAAATCCATGTGGTTGGCTCTCACATCCTCTATTGATCATCTCACATGAAAATGGCTAGACGGAATTACTCCTTTCTAGCTGGACTATAGGTTTTAGATGGGCTGTGAGGGTAGGATCTAGTATATGTGAAATAATTTAGTTTACTGCATTTGGGCTGGGGTGTGGAAGGAATCAGGATGAGATGGGAGGAGGTGCACAAACAGCCTATGGGAGGCAAAAGGAACCACTGACCCAGACTTACCTGTGAAAACTTTCCACTTGCTGCCTGCAGTACTGCTTGTCTGGTACGCCAAAGCTCCTCCCCCTGGAGCTGGAGAAGACAGCCATGCAGGAGTACACCGTCACAGAGTTCCAGCCCCTCTATTTTGTGGCTGAGAGTTTCAATGATGCAAAGGAGAAAGTGAGGTGAGGTGGTGACCAAGGTGTGTCAAAAGATCTTGGGGACTCCTGATTTGGTCTGATGCCATTGATCTGTATGTGGTTGTCCAGGAGAGTGGACTCCAATGCTTATAGCAACAGTATGCAGCAGACAGAGCCTCCCCACCCTTTTCCTTTTCCACTTTATGTTTGGGAGGGGTTCCTTAGTGGGACCCCATTTCACAGATTATTGTCTGGACATGTTGACCCCTGCAGACAATTCTGCCACTGGATCCTTGTTTTAATGTAGCCACTAAGCCCAGACACTGAATTCTCTCCTGTGTACAGAGTAGCCACAGAAGGTCCCCAACAAATCATTCCTAGGATTCTTCTAACCTGGGGGAATTCCTTGTTCACTTTATTCTCCCAACATCTGCATAATTCACCCCCTTTGTTCCTTCAAATCTTCACCCACATTTAACCTTCTCTGTGTGTCTTTCTCTAACTAACCAACTTACTTAAAATCCCTACCCAGCCCCATCCCCACACTCCTTACGCCCTTCTGCAATTTATTTTTCTCTTTAGCACCTGCTAATGTTTAATATATTATATGATTTAAGCTCTATTTGGGTAGGAATTTTTGTCCTTTTTGTTTTCCTGTTCTTTCTGCAGTCTCTGGAGAAGTGCCTGATACATAGTAAGCATGCAATAAGTAATAGGCAAGTGCATTAATCTCAGAGACAATCCAGCAAAAGGCTGATGGGGATGGAAAGCTATCAGGACTCAGATTCTCAGCCCACTGAGCTGACAGCCCTGTCTATAATCCACTTGAGGACTCTCCTCCTAGCAAGAGACAGGCCAGGCAGAGGGTCTACCTGGACATGGCTATCCTGATACTCAGTGTTTGTTACCACTTTTTTTTATATCTTATCCGTGAGGGATGATAGACATAGATATATAGGTTTTTGGGATCCCACGAAGCTGGGTATACCAGCTTCCACTGTGTTGAGCTCAGGTGATGGAAGGTAAAATGCTTGCCCACAGGTCCACATGGTTTGGCCTAAAATGTCTCCCTTCCTCCTATCTTTCCAGGGCCTTCAAGTTCTTTCAGTTATTCATTTCTAGTTATTTCCTAAATCTCCACTCCTTACTGGGAGTATAACCTTCCTCTAGCCCCTAAAGGTTCCTCTCTGCCATTTCTGGGACCCTTTTGGGGTTATGGATTTCAGTGGGTTTGTGCATTATCCCTCCTGGGTAATAATAATCAGAAGAAGAAGGAGAAGAAGAAGAAGAAGAAAGAGAAGAAGAAGAAGAAAGAAGAAAGAAGAAAGAAGAAAGAAGAAAGAAGAAGAAGATTAAATGTATTAACACCTATTACCAAATACCAAATGTTCTAAGTTGTTTTTCATGTATTGATTCATTTAAACTTCAGATAAGACTATGAAGTTTGCAGGTGGGGTTCAGAATCATAGAAAGGGTAAAAGACTCACCCAGGGTCATACAGCTGGTAAGTGGCTGACCCAGGGTTTGGACCCAGGCAGTGGTGCTCAAAACAGGATCTATCAAACCAGGATCACATTTAAATGGGCCCTCCTGATGATGACTTTTTAACCCAGGAAGTGATCAATCCCAGACCAGCAGAGAAGAGCTTTCCAGAACCTAGACTTTTTGGGCCTTTGAAATCCCACCCACTCTGTCAGTACCCACAGCCCAGAGGAGACACCCACAAAAACTCCATCCTGCTGAGAGGTGACTCACAGAGTCAAAGGGAATGCTGAAAAACAGGGTTCAGAAAAGGAAGGGATTCTCTCAAAGCCTCCCAGCTAAGAGAAACCAGCTTCAACCATTTTCAGTTTCAAGATTCAAGTTCTAGGCAGAAAGAAACAATGCTGAGTGGGTCATGTGCCCACTCTCTGGCTAGAGGAGGGGCTGGGCCCTGAGACTGACTGCCTAGATGAACCCCTCTCTTGGCATAGAGGCAGATTGCGTGAAGCAAAGATGAGGTAAACGATGGGAATAAGGAGGAGATGCAGAGCAGGCCAAATCACGGACATGCATTACATGCTTCATGTCACCAGTGGGGTTGAGAAAGCTATTTTCAGAGAAGTAGAGGTGGAGACATATACTTCACCATTTGTTCTTCTTGAGTCCCCAGTCACTAATGAAAGAGAACAGCTAACACTCATGTAGCACTTACTCTATACTATAACAGCACTTCCTATGACCCTCTCAGGTAGTACTGCTCTGTTCCAGTTTTATAGAGGAATGAGGACACCGAGGTGCAGCTTGCAAGGGCTGTCATTGGTAGAGGCAAGGTTTGAGCCCAGTGCCTGGCTCTGGAACTTGGGTTTCCAGCCATGATGATTCACCACTCTTGCCAAACTTGGAGAGCCCACTAGTTTCCCTTAGAATTGTCTTCTCAGTATGGCAGATTCAACTCTCACCAGAAGCCAACTTAGAAATATTATTTGTGATGCCATTGCATTTTATAGGTTATTGGGGGATATCTTATTATTTGCATTGCTTAATGTCCCTTATAAGGTCCTCCTGGTACATTCCTCCTAGACCCAGGAGTAATGAATGCATCAAGAAGACAAAGAAGTGAAGAACACAGGCCAGAGTCAGACTACCTGAAAAGGGTTTCAGCTGCACAATTTATTGCCAGTATGTCCTTGGTAGTCATTGAATCTCCCTAAACTTCAGTTTTCTCATCAGTAAAATAGGGATAGTAATAGTACCTTCCTTCTAAGGTTTTTATGAAGATTAAGTTAGGAATGATAGTTGTAAAAAGTATAGAACAATTAGGACCTCACATAGTTTTGGTACATAGGAGGCACTCAATTCATGTTAAGTTTCATTAATAACATAGTATTTTCTTCCATTCTTGAGAGCTGTGTTTCCCTCCTTGCATTGATTTCCAAGCATCTCAGAGCTTATTTTTTTCTATAGCATTCTTTGGCTAGATTTGTTTGCTCTTTTGATTTTATTTAATGGTAAGAATTTTGGCCTTACTGTATTCTGTGTGTTTGTATATACACCTAGACACATACACAGCACACAAGGCTTCCCAAAAGGATCTCACTAAAATTCCATTTCACTTCTCAGAGCCCCTGTTCTAGTGAGATTGAAGTGAAATGCCACTGAGAAATCTTTTAGAATTATTTTTCCCCGAATGGTGCCCTTTACTGAGCTTTGTGGATTTGGTTTCAGGAACTTTGCTGCTACAATCCCACGGCCCTTCTCAGTTCGTTATGACCCATACACTCAAAGGATTGAGGTCTTGGACAATACACAGCAACTTAAGATTTTGGCCGACTCCATCAACAGTAAGTAACTTACACCCCAGGAGGCCACTCTCTTTACCAGAAATAGAGAGTTGTATTTTCTTACCCTCACCATAGGAACAAAAAGAAATTTATTAAATATTGAATTAAGGAGAAAAGCACCTCCAGGTAAGCCTTTTGTTTGTTGAGGGAGAAAAATTAGGTAAAAAGGCCAGAATTGCTTGGAGTATCTTTTCTTCTTTGACCTTCCTAGATTCTATGCTACCTCCCACCACCATACCAGCTTTCCACCCTGGCTTGTCACTGCCATGTCCCTCTTTCTCCTTTGCCTCTCCAGTCTGTTTCCTTTAAGTGCTCAGTGGATATGGCTGTGCCTGGAATTCCAGCCCTTATAAGACAGGTTCTAGCTACTTTATTGGCCATCTAGTAGCTCAACCATTGGCCTTCCATGCTTCCAGGACAATGAGGATATTATAACAGTTGTTCATTTAAAAAATCACAGTATTACATTGCTCTTCACTGTATTTTCTTTCCAGTGCTTCAAACTCCCCTCCACAACACTGACCAGATTTTACTTCCCATACTCCCGCCTGGTTTCTGGCCTTTGCTCACGCAATACTTTATGTTTAAAATACTCTCATGCCCATTCTCATTTAGAGGTCCCCAATTCCAGTTCATCTTTTAAGTCTTTCATAGGTATCTCTTCTTGTAGGAAGACTGGTTTGGGTGTCTTTCCTCTCTTGGCATTCCTACAGATCCCTTTCTCAGAGCACATATCACTATATTGTTCTGTAATTGTTTACTTGTCTGACTCCCCAACAAGACCTGAGTAGAGGACCAGGTTGGGTTCACTGTCAAATCCCTGGTACCTAGCTCTAGTCCTAAAAAAGTATATTAGGTCCTCAAGAGTTATTAAATGGATGAATGAAACCATCAAAGGGGTGAGAAGCCTAAAGGGAGGAATTCTAGGTTAAGTGGAGGTTCCTACCTTATGTAACGCTAACAAAGGCCAAAAAGGCAGGTGGGCTTGAAGTATCCCTCTAATACCCCACTGATATTGCTTGTCCATCTCCAGGGCCCCTTCTACTTTTTTGAAGTGTTTTTGTTCCTGTGGCCCCTTGGCATTTGAGAATATGGCATGAATGGGAGCACCTCCATTGTAGTCCAGTGGTCTAGCAATCTAGGTTATCTGCTTAGACAATGCATTCTCAAACCTAGTGTACATCAGAATCATTTGGAGAGCTAGTTAAAAGTGAACAGTCCTGGCTCATAGCCCCAGACTAAATTTACTAAATTTGTGGTAAGTCTTGAGAGTTTGTATTTGTAATAAGGCCCTAGGTGATCCTGACACAGGAGGTTCATGTGAACCACACTTTTAGGTTTCATGGCTTAGGTCCTTGCAAACATCTATAGATGGTCCTGTAAAAGAAAAAGAGAGAAAACTGTTAACTCCTTCAATGGAAAGAGGAAGCTAATTACATTAAAACTTGTAAGTCCCCATGCTATAATTGCCCAAATCCTATCACCATAACTAATCTGTAAGCTCCTTGAAGGTTTGGGTGGTACCCAGCCTATCCATACATCCCACCAATCCCCTAAAGTGTTACACATTGTAGAAATTTAAAGGGTGTGTGGGCGCCTGGGTGGCTCAGTCGTTAAACGTCTGCCTTCCGCTCAGGTCATGATCCCAGGATCCTGGGATCGAGTCCCACATCGGGCTCCCTGCTTGGCAGGAAGCCTGCTTCTCCCTCCCCCACTCCCCCTGCTTATGTTCCCTCTCTCGCTGTGTCTCTCTCTGTCAAATAAATAAATATGATCTTTAAAAAAAAAAAGAAATTTAAAGGGTGTCTTCTCATGATGTAAGTGGCCCATTTTTTTTCTTTGTAGGTGAAGTTGGAATCCTTTGTAGTGCCCTCCAGAAAATAAAATGAAACCATGGACAAAACCTGTCAACTGAGAATCTGTTGCTGGAAATCCAACTACTTTCATTTCATCTGAAAAAGTTTGAAAAGCAAACCTTAATTTGAATTGATAGACTTAAATGCTTTTTGGAACAAGATGGAGGATGAACAAATAAATCAAAATAACTTGAAATGACATCATATTAATACATACCCCAAAGCATAATCTTTTGGGGTCATCTTTGATTTAGAGATGATAATCCCATGCTCTCAATTCAATTAAAATCAATAATCTGTCACATTTCATCAAAGTTAATTAAAATTGGGACCTCATTTATTCAAGCTTCATATATGCTTTTGTTATTTGCCATAGAGAATTCCTAAAAGAATATATATCACTCGGGTGCCTGGGTGGCTCAGTTGGTTAAACGACTGCCTTCGGCTCAGGTCATGATCCTGGAGTCCCAGGATCGAGTCCCGCATCGGGCTCCCTGCTCGGCAGGGAGTCTGTTTCTCCCTCTACCCTCCCCCCTCTCCTGCTCTCTCTCTCTCTCTCAAATAAATAAATAAATAAATAAATCTTTTTAAAAAAAAGAATATATATCACTCAATGTAAAACACAAGCTTGTCATTAGAATTGAATTTGTTGATTTAGTATAAATCTTAACCTACAAAAGTCATTTTCTATTTCAGTAAACTATGATTCTAATTATTGTTGTGTTTTACCCATGTAGATTTCCTTTAATTCAAAAGCCCATTAAAATAGTTATAAAGGTTGAAGTTCATAGCATAATATTGAAGCATTTCTGTATATTTTATTGTAATCATAAATACTGCCATAGAAGGTAATATAACTCCTCACCTGACTCCCACAACTTTCAGTATCATTTTCCAATTAATTGTCATCTGTTTTGTAGATATTTTGCAGACACATGTGATGCAACAGATGTTAACTGAAGGCTTGACTGGTAGATATTCAGTAAATACTCATTGAAAGAATAAGGGAATACATTATTAAATAGTAAATCCTCAACATAAGTGAGAATTTTATGTTATGTTAAAAAAAGTCTAGTGGTTAGAAAATTTTGCTGTTCCAAATGTTTCTTGGAAGGAAATATTCCTCTCCATTGCCTTAGAAATACATTAACTGGATAATCTTGTGACATGAAAAAATGATCAGTCTCAGATTTCCAACCCATTACAGGAGTTCATTGTGATAATCCAAGTTATGTCTGGAGAGTCAACAGACTAACTTCTGTTGGCTGTACATTTTACACATACATGAGCATGAGTATCTGAGAAACAGTAGGGAGAATAACAGCATCTTTAAAGCTGTGCTTTGAAATTTTCACTCTAACACTTTATTTTGGAAATAGTTAAATCTTAAAGGACTTGCATAGTATTTCTTCACATGTGATTCTCAAACCAGCTGTATCATCATCAACAATAAATCCTGGGCACATCCCAGCTCTATCCAACTAGAATATCCAGGGAGGGAGCATTTTTAAGTACCCCAGGTGTTTTGTTTTTGTTTTGTTTTGTTTTTTGTGCCCAGTGAAGTCTATTGGGTACATTAAGTTTGAGAAAACGACTTCTGGTGGCCAGTTCTGCCAATTGCCAATTATGCCACCTTGCATAATTTACTTTGGATCTCAGTTTTACTTGAACAATGAAGGAGTTTAACTGGATGAATCAAGTTTTCTTCCAGCCTTGAAATACAATTCAAATGCTAACATGTATCTTTAAACAGATGTCCCTGACCCACTAACTGTAATAATACCAGCCCAAATATGCTAGAACAATTTGGTCTGATTGTGTCTGAGATCTCATTGCTTTGAAGTTGGGTTTGCACATCTGTATTTATTTCCTCATGCCTCTGTAGAACCCACTGACAAACGCTGATTCTAAAAGTGGTAATGTTCTTTTATCTGTTTTTTAGACCCCAAACACCCTGCAAAGGGACTATTTTGATAAATGTTTCTTTACTTTATATTACTCTGATTTCTCTTCAGATCGCATAAATGTAAATTAGAGAAGTTCTTGATTTTGGAACTAAAATATTTTATAGTATTTTAGACTGGATATTTTATTTTGTAGTGCTTTTTAGTCTTACTGAAAAAAAATTAATGTGTTTGAAGTTAAAGCTTAGGTTTAGTTTGCAATTTTGCAGAAAAAATTACATACTGAATAGAAGATAATCTTTGATTTTTTAGTAATGTGTTACTCAGTACTTAGTTCTTTTTATCTGGATATAAAGCCCAACTTATAGCAATGGATTCAATATATTTTCATGTGTTAGTATTATCTCTTTAATATTTAGTAAATGGGCTGCTTTTTTTTTAGAAACAATAGTAATGCTTTACTGATAGCTATCCCTATTGTGTCCAAAAAAGAGAAATACATGTAAGAACATTAAAAATTTTTAGTATTAGTGTTCAATAAGTTTCTAAAAGGATCAATTTAAATTTTAATTCTAGGTTCCTAAGTTATATAGCTTGACTGTTTATCAAAGAATCTAACACTAAAATGTCAACTTCATAAAAATATGAACCTTGCCTGTCTTTACCTCTAGAAACCTTAGCATATAGTACATAATAGGTGCTTAATAATCCTTAAAAAAATTTCTGAGTGAGGTGAATCATAGGGAGTGTAGTGAAGATTGTCTCTCACAAACAAGCTATTTTGCAGGAAAACTTGAGAAACAACTAAATTTGCAATTTTCCCTTTAAAATGCTATAGAACATTTTGCATCTTAATTTAATTTTTTTTAAGAAGATATTGTACCTTTGGAGTAGATTATGGCTAAGTAGTTTGTATTTATACTGTTGAACAACAACTTACATATGAAAGTACTTAATAAATGTTTGTTAATTAATAAAGGAAGCAAAATTGTATCAATAAAATGTTTCAGTTATCCACAGTGGAGCTGAAATGGTCAGAAAGCAATGAGTGCCTTGCCTAACAGTTGCAAAAAATTACAGAGGGGACAAAATAGGAGAGGCTATAAAAATGGACTCTGCAAAGGAAAGAGGAAAAAAAAAATGATCAAAGCTTCTTTCCAGTGGAGTGTGTACCCACCCACCCCCACCACACACACAAGATCCCTGCCTTTTAATAGTTTTCCTGTGCAGTTTCAAAAACTATAAACAGTAGTAGATTTGATATGTGCTAGTAATGGCTTTAATAGTTTCTGTGCTGTGAATTTTCTCATTTATAATCTCACTTTTAATTCTGCTAGCTCCAAGATACAGTTTACCTTCTCCTGTGTAGTAAGCTTAAAGAATAAACTCAGAGTGGTAAGTAATTGTAGAGAAGATTGAATCTAGCCTTTTAGTATATACATACAACTCTTCTCTACAATATGATTCATAGTTGTTCAGTATTGCTCTTCAACAATGTTTCTTTTGTATGTTTCTTGCACACTTTCTTTTATGACAATAGTCTCTAAGTAATAGAACATTCCTGAGAAAAAAGACAAAACGATGTACCTCCCTGAGTCCCAGGATCGAGCCCTGCATGGGGATCCGTGCTCAGCACAGAGTCTGTTTGGGATTCTCTCTCCCTCTCCCTCTGTCTCTCCCTCTGTGTGCTCTTTCTCTGAAATAAATAAATAAATCCTTTTTTTAAAAGATATACCTCCCTGAAAGATGGATGGATTTCCTGAGTCTCCAATTTGAGGGAGCAAAGCAGGGAGCATAATACCTGCTTATTTTCCAGTTTTCCTAAATGGATAAAAGATAAATGATTATAGCTTGAACTGCAGCCTTTATTTTTTTCTCAGATCATTCTTTGGAGTTAGATGATGTCCAAAGAAAGTAAATGTATCAGTATCCTTTACTGAGTTTATTAAAATTGGTGCATACTTTGAATGTTTATGATTTACTCTTCCTAGAAGTAAATTAAGGAATATCTACTTAAAAAGAAATAAACTTAGTCCTCCCTGAGGTCTCTTTATTCCTAAAGGTTCTCAAAGAAATATCAGCTGCCTCCTGTCCTCTTATGGAATCTCCTTGCAAATGGAGAGGGTTGTGTGGCAAAGGGCCGATTTCCACTATTCCTTCTGAGTGGTCAGGGGAGAGTGGAGTTTGGACTTAGAAGAGGGATTAGGAATGCATCTTCATTTGTATCTTTGAGTTTTTCACTTATGTCTCTAAAATGTGGGTTTTGGGTTTCTTTCAGAAGTCACTCATCCCATCACACCACACACACACACACACACACACACACACCATCCCTTTGACCTCGAAGAAGCCACAAGATGATATTTGGGACTGAGTTGGAGACTCGGCCAACACAGGCACAGAGAAGCTGGCCCTTCCCATAGCCTTTACCGGCCCTGTTTGTGGGAGAATGTATTTCAAAGCCATTCTTTGGAGGGTCTTCAGGGATTGACACCACCCAGGAGTAGAGAATCAGTCTGGAGCAACAGCATTATTTGCAAAGGGTATCTGCTGGACTATGAAGGCTTTCTATCTCCTACAGGGTCCTAATACTCCTCTCTGCCACCAGCCCTGAAGCTGTGGTGCCCAATGAGCTCCATTTCCTTGGCTTAACAAAAAGTCAAATTTTGGAGTGGGGAAGGAGAAAACAGAACCTTTCCAAAACTTTCTATTCCCTGAATGTCCTTGGGAAAGTCAGAGAGACAAGAGGCTCCCTGCTGAGTCCCTCTTGGGGGAAAAAATTGTTTCCTAGAGTGGAGGGAAGTCTGGGATTAGAATATAGTGGTTTTATGACGTGAAGTGCCTCACAGGAGAGCATGCTGACGCTGGAGAGGAGTGAGAGGACAAGACTATTCACACCTTTCAGAGCAGAGTTTCTCAGCACCATGGACAGCCAGAAAGGTACCACTGGCATGGAAGGGAGTGGTAAAGCCCCAGAGCCTACCCTTTTTGGGAACAAAAGTCAGGATGGGGTAAGGGTCATGAAGAAGTTAGTACAGAAGCCAGGAAGCATGACTCTGATGATTGTCTCTGCTCACTGCAGACGTTGAATAAATTTTGGCTGAGTAATGGAAAGACAGAATAGACAAGTGTGACATTTATTCCCTTGGTGGCAATGACCAGTTTTTTGTGCTTTATACAGAGTAAAGCCAGGTACTTTTTTGTTAGTTAGTTTGTTTTTTTAGTGGTGCACTCCCATGCAATAATGTTTGAAATGGAAGGGTGTAACATTTCTCAGTAGTGCTGCTCTGGTAATCCCAATTCGAATGCCAGTTTTTCCATCAAGCTGAACCTAGTTGGATGGACTCTTACTCTCCTTTAGTCTCATTTTGCTCCTCTGTAATATAGGGAAGATGCATGCCTACCTCACAAGATTGTCACAAAGATAAAATAGCATATCGTGTACATAGAAGCTTCTCAATCACTTTCAGCAGTATCTAGCAATTTCAAATGTTTATTATTCTGTTATAAAGCACAAATGAGCTCCCATAAGAATTAGTTATTATATTTTTGTTCATCTTGGTTCAGCAATATGATCTCAGTTGGTTCTTCTTCTCCCCCCTCCAAAAAAGGACAGTTATTAGAGTGGCCTACATAAAGACTCTCTGGCTTCCATTTGAGAAAAGAATTTGACCAAAGCAGAATTTAAACCTTTCAAAACAGCCCAAATCTATATGTACATATAAATGTCGTGAGCAGTAAAATAGGAAATCTATATCAACTTGAAGCTAAAACTGTATGTGAAAGGGACAACTTTGAAGATTGAAATGGAAATGTCCTGTTTGAAGCTAAAACAACAGAACTTCACTTTCCACCTTCATTTCTGAAATTGGCATGCCATTAGACAGTTCCCTTCTTCCAGAGCTGAGGCATTACCAGTACAGTTTTAAATCACAATGTCCAAAAAGCCAGTATTTGCTCTGCTGCTAAAGACACTATTTCTCAACTGAGAATATCATGTTGTGCTCACTTTATGAAATAGTTAACATAAACAAGATTGATTTAAAAACCGAACATTCTCCAGACATGTTCTACTGAGGAACCAATACAAGAAAAAATGGTTTCACCTTGCTGCCTAATTTTAAGATCCCCTCAGGAAATGAAATTTGGGGGTGCCTGTGTGGCTTAGAATGTTAAGCATCTGCTTTCTGCTTGGGTCATGACCCCAGGGTCTTAGGATCTGCTCACCTTTCTCCCTGCTTAGCGGGTAGTCTCCTTCTCCCTCTCTGTCTGCCCCCCCCAACCCCGCTTGTGCGCTGTGCTCTCTCTTAAATAAATAAATAAAATATTTTTTTTAAAAAAGGAAATGAGATTTGGGGAGCTATTAATCTTTCCATGGGCAGTAAGTGGAGACCAGTTTTAAAAATAAAAGTCATTGGAACAGTGGTCAGACCATTTCCTCCTCTGAGCACTTTGCTCCAAAGCCCACCCTATAAAAAGCCAATGTATAGGGCAAAGTAGAAATAAAGATTCTTGCAAAATAGGCTAGGACAAATTAATCCTTCAAATAAGCTGATGTGATAAGAAGGAATCCTGTTCCTCTAAAAATATTGCTCCATCCCCATTCATTAAAGGATTGTAGAATAAATGTCGCCAGAAATCTTCCATCAACTGTATAGTCTGACAGGGGGAAGAGATAAGCAATTAAATTATAATGATTAAAATAGCAGTTTATTGCACTTTTCGGGATTAATTTAACAAGTATTTGTTTGACCGTCTATTTCCTGCTCCGCGTGAGACCTGGAGCATTAAAATGTTTACTGTGAGGGCGACCCAGCAGCACCTCAGTGGCCCCACTGAGCAGAACTGATTTAGGAGATCTATGTTTCCACCTATGCAACACCCCATTCTTCAGCCTCTTTTTTCCGTCCCTCTCCCAAAGCTCTCCAAACTAAAAGAAGGCAACCTCCATTTTACAGTCCTGGTTCAGAATCAGCTCAGATGAAACTGCAAGCACAGGATTCATTTATTTTTTTAAATTAAATTAAATTTTATTATGTTAGTCACCATACAGTACATCATTAGTTTTTGAGGTAGTGTTCCATGATTCATTGTTTTCATATAACACCCAGTGCTCCATGCAGTAGGTGCCCTCCTTAATACCCATCACACGGCTAACCCATCCTCCCACCCCCCTCCCCTCTAAAACCCTCAGTTTGTTTCTCGGAGTCCATAGTCTCTCACTGTTCGTCTCCCCTTCCGATTCCCCCCCCCTTCATTTTTCCCTTCCTTCTAATGTCCTCCATGATATTCCTTATGTTTCACAAGTACGTGAAACCATATGATAATTGACTTTCTCTGCTTGACTTAGGGTTCATTTAAAGAGGATTAAACCTCATTGTTTCGAAGATTCAGTTTCTATTTGGCATTAAAGGTTCATCCCCTCCACATATGGTAATGGGTTTTAAGCCAATCCCAGCTTCAGCCTGCCCTGAAATTATCAGGATCAGCTTGATGGCTTGGGGATCAGGAGTAGAGATGGCATAAGCACGTAGCTATGCAGTCTTCACCTCTCGCTTGTCCAGAGGTGGGGCAGGGGAGGGAGCTGGAGGAAGAATAGATTCCAGGAGGGGGCAGTGTGAGAGGATGGGAAACGTCAAAAGAGTTAACCTCTTTTAAATCCAGAAAGGGGAGCTGGCACAGAAGGGGAACGTGAAAAGAAATTTTCAGATTCGCCCAGGCAATGACTTAACGCTCGGGAGGGTGCGGAAACGTGACTCTCAGACCTTGCATGCGAGCAGGTTCATTAAAATCAGTTCCAGCTCTACAGTTGGGACTCCTTCATCAGCTGTAGTGGAAGATGGGCGCTCTGTTCTTGGCCTTAAATATCCAAGCGTTGACGTAGGCCAGGACCACGGACAGCTCCCGCCCAGCGGTTCCGGGGCAGTCTCCAGTTCCACCCGAAAGGACAAGGAGTGCGGCTGGCTCTGCTCCCTCCCCAGCCACCCCTGGGTGTCTTTTAGGAGCCTGGGGTTCGTCCTTGAGCTAGGCGCCCACAAAGGGCCAAAGCCAGAGAATCAACAATGGGGATCCCTGTGAAGACCGAGGTCTCCAGCTCCCTGGGAGCTCAGCTTCAGCTCCAGAAAGGCAGCACCCAGGAAGATGACTGCGGGGAGAAGGCGGCTGCGGGGCCCCCCCGGGAGTCGACAGGGCGGAGGTGACCTTGTTTTTTCTCCCCGAGGGAGGCTGGCTTGTTGAAATCAACCTAAGTCGTCGAGGTACCGCTTCTTTCTTTAGGTCCATTTTCGCTTCCAAGTGAGGGATAGGTGAGAGAGACGTGTCAGAAGACTGCACAGTGGAGCTGAGATTTCCCAGGGTGATAAGCTCAGTCACTCTCCGCTTTTCCCTCTACACCACAACTCTTGTCCTTCCTAACCGGCTCTTTGGGGGGAGGGGTTGGCAAGATATGTAATGCCTTTACTCATATTCCCCCTTTCCAGGGTCCCTGCTTCACCAACCACTGGGTGGTCTCCCCACTCCCCACCTCCCCTTTCCAGATCCAGCAATCTCCTGTGGAAAGAGTTGAGAGGAAGGTGGGTGACCAGGGCTAGGCTGGGGTTGAGGCCTGGGGGCTCTTGCCTTCTGCTGAAAAGTGGAGAGAGAATGTGAGATTATTCTGCTTCAAGTTAGTCTTCTCTGCTGGCTTCCACTATAAATGTAGAGGCAGAGTGCAAGGAGAAAAAGCCTTCCTGTTTCTCCAAGACTGAAGAAACATTTCATAGATACAGCCTTTGTTCAAGGAGATGGACCTTTTGTGGGGGCATGGTGGGGATGGGGTGGGTAGGCATGGAAAGCATATTTCAATTCAACTGAGCAACAGCTTCCAAGGCTTTGGTCTCTGTGAATCCAAAAAGATTCAGGGCTGGCCCTGGAGGCAATGGTCAAGATGGAAGACTACACCTAGGTGGAGGTAGGAGATGAGGGAGAGAAGATGCAGGAAGGAGGAGGGAAGGTAACTACCAGGTTTTCTTCTTGGTTGAGTATTGGGATGGGAATGCAGACACACTATTGCCTTTAAGGATTCGTAATTTAAATCATTGTTACTGGTTGTAGGCATCTAAACTAGAATTAGAAGCAGAAGTATTACTGGAAGGGAGTTTGGGAATCAGAAAAACACTCAGTTAGACTTTACCTTGGTTAATTCAAAGGGGGAAACCCCCAACCATCTGACATCTTTCATGCTGAATCATCTAAAAAGACACCACCTGGAGAATGTAAAAAGATACACTAAGATGACCTTTGCAGCAATTTTTGTATTAGCAAGTATTTTGAATCAAGTCAAATATCTATCAGTAAGAGATTGTTTAGGTAGATTATAATCTGTATAATGAAATATTGTGCAGGAATTAAAAAACAAAATGAGGTAAATCTGTAAATACTATCAAGGAAGTCCAGGAGGTATTGTTAAGTGAAAAAATCATGATCATATTTTTATTTTTTAAAAAAGCTGTCAATGGTATATAGGTATGTACATGGCCTATAGGTTAATATTTCTATAATCACAGAAGAAAGAAAAGACTGGTGAGGACCAGAATGTTGACAGTGGTTACTACTAGGGCTGGAATGGGTTGGAGACTACTCTCATTCTTTACTTTATATTCTGTTTTAAAGAGAAGAGAAATGATATGATTAAAAATAATTTGAATTTTGTTTTTTTCTGTTTTTATTTTCTTTATTTCAAAATTTTCTTTTTTAAAAGATTTTATTTATTTATGTGAGGTAGAGAGAAAGTGAGAGAGAGCACAAGCAACAGAGAGGAGCAGAGGGAGAGGGAGAAGCAGGCTGCCTGCTGAGCGGGGAGCCTGACGTGGGGCTTGATCCCAGGACCCCGAGATCACGACCTGAGCCGAAGGCAGATGCTTTACCAATTGAGCCACCCAGGTGCCCCATATTTCAATATTTTCTGTAACAAAGAAATAAACAAAGAAATAAATATTCTGAAATCAGAAATAAACAAGTACGTGAAGGTGTCAATTACTGATCCATCTTTCCCTTTAGTCCTTTGAAACAAATACTCACCATCTAGAATCCAGATCTGTTCCCAAAGCCAAGGGTGTTTTGTCCCAGCTAGAAATTTACATAAATATGACATTTCTAAGTCCAGTGTCAGCCCGGTTATTGATACCTTAAAACAAGAGTTCATAGATGTGCAGGTTCATCCAGAAGATAGAGGAATATCCTATGTTTCTATTAAGACTTTGTAAATCAAAACTGAGTAGAGATGAAGTGCTACTATTTTCCTGCATTTACTGTGTTCACTAACATTGTTTCCTTTTAAGGGTGGTTCCTGGAATTACCAAGCACCACAGTCTACTCAAAACTTTGTTCTTTTAGAACTTTCTGATGAAGGAGAGAAGAACATAGTGATCAAGCAAGGGAATTGAAATCAGACTGAACCGCTGTTTTCCTATTCACTGAATCAATGGTTTCACCACATTATTTACCACATTGTGCTTCTGTTCCCTTACCCATATGTGGGGATATAATAGTACCTACTTCATAGATTAGGTAAGAGCATTAACTAAGATAAACCTGTAAAACTTAGAAGAATGTGAAGTGTCAGCAGTTATTATCACTAACTCTGCCTAGAAAATGTAAATCAAGGGACAATGGAAACCTGTTAGG
Source organism: Mirounga leonina (assembly GCF_011800145.1). Lineage (NCBI taxonomy): Eukaryota > Metazoa > Chordata > Mammalia > Carnivora > Phocidae > Mirounga > Mirounga leonina. The sequence continues at coordinate 15,551,614 of NW_023270739.1, forward strand.
AGCAACTTGGATCTTTTCTGAAACTAAACAAAACAAATAAATAAAAACAAAAACAAAAAAACTTACCACTTACCGTGGGCAAAAGAGATAGAGCTGGAGAATTGGGAATAGACTGAGGAACTTGAAGCTATAGTCCGCATACTTACATGGAATAAGGCGATGAGTTTTAAGATTCAGAACCCCTGGGTTCAACTCCTGGCTTTACCATTTACCGGATATTTGCACATGAACAATCATGTTACCCTCCTTTACTTTTTGTTAACTACAAAATGTCAACAATAATAATGCCCAGTTTATATGGTAGTACTAAGTACTGAGTACTCAATACATGCTAGCTTCTTTTTTTTTTTTTTTTAAAGATTTTATTTATTTATTTGACAGAGAGAGAGATAGCAAGAGCAGGAACACAAGCAGGGGGAATGGGAGAGGGAGAAGCAGGGTTCTTGCTGAGCAGGGAGCCGGATGTGGGACTCGATCCCAGGACCCTGAGATCATGACCTGAGCCGAAGGCAGACGCTTAACGACTGAGCCACCCAGGCACCCAAAACATGCTAGCTTCTATTTGTCTTCAGATGCTATCAGTGACATAACCTATTTCTTTACCCTTACTACTTCAGGACAGAGGGTAAATTCCAGTGGCCAGTAGCTGCATTTCTCTTTCTGAAAGTTTTATCTGATTCTAAGGCACTTTGTCTGCCCTTATGGAAGACCAGAACTGTCTGGAAATTAATAACCTCCCATCAGTCTTCTATCAAGACACTGGCTCCCAGAGTTTCCTGATTGGGATTAAGTTCAGTTGCCCACAGTAATAGCTGCTTGATAACACTTCCTTTAATTATTGCCTTTCTGGGGCACCTGGGTGGCTCAGTTGGTTAAGCGACTGCCTTCGGCTCAGATCATGATCCTGGAGTTCTGGGATCAAGTGCCGCATCGGGCTCCCTGCTCGGCAGGGAGTCTGCTTCTCCCTCTGACCCTCCCCCTCTCATGCTCTCTCTCTCTCTCTCTCATTCTCTCTCTCAAATAAATAAATAAAATCTTTTAAAAAAATTATTGCCTTTCCTTCTCTGTTTTTCTTTCCTACTTTTCTAACTTCAGTTCTTAAGCTATTTGCACTAGAGTCCTTTTCTCAGGGTCTGCTTCTGGGAGAACCCAAACTAGGACAGAGGTACGTAGTGTTTTGTGATGATGATGGCAGCATCTGTTGCTCATACAAGCTTCTGCATTATTTCCTTCCAAGATTGCCATTCAGAAGCCCATATACTATGCAATTATTAATTTTAATCTTTTTTTGTTCTCTCTTAATTCAGATATCTTCATTTCTCTTCCTTACTTTTCCCTGGTTTCCAAGGAAAATACAAGATCTTGACAACTGCCACCATCTGGTAACCAAGGATGGACCCAGTTTGGACCATTATCTCCCTGAAAGTGAAATGTCCTTGTTTATCTGAATTCCATTCTATGACTTACTACTTATACTCTCCAAAATTCCAAAAGAGTATTCCAAGTAGGCTTTTCAACTGCTCTGAAAGCAAATACCATCGTCACTGTCACATAGGAATCTGAGAGATAAACTTCTATTTTTTTAAAGAATAGAAATCTGAATGTGGATTTAGGCTAGTATACATGATGCTTTGCAAAATGCAAAAAAATTCTAATCCCAGATACATAGACAAAGGTAAATTGAACCCTCCTATTCATGAGTATCATGGAAGGAGCAATTCCACATAGTAGAGTGGGCAGTTCAGATTTAAACAAGCTGGGTTCTCATCCTGGCTCCTCCACCACTAACTGTGTAACCTTTGGAAATGGCATTTAATCTCACTAAACTTTGGTTTTCTTATTCGCAAATTGGGGATAAGAATACATACATACATACATATACACATACATACCTCACAGGTTTTTTTCTAGGGATTAAATATGCTAAGTATATTAAGTACTTAATACAACAGCATATAGTAAGAGTCCAAGAAATGTTGACCCTTATTTTCCCTATTGATAAGAACAACAATATTTGATAGAGGAAACATAAGGTACCATATAGTATGCACTGAAATTATAGATTCTGGAAGCTACAAAGAGATCCTAGACATCTGACAGGACAATAATCCTCTAACCGAGGTAAGATGAGGTAACATTCTACAGAACCCACAATTGGTTTCAGCAAGGAAATACAATAATTGCTCATTACATGTTAGATATGATGGTATTGGTGTTGCTGTTGGAACAGGCAAAGCAGAGGCAAAGGGGGTACTGGTTGTTGGAAGACTTTAAGGTTATAGATCAGTGCAAAGCCTATTCATTGTCACCTGGAAGGTGGCCACAGGTAACACCTAACACTAGCTTAAAATAGGGGACCATTTCTCTTCTCTAAGCCAAGAATGTGGACAGGGACCTATCCATCTTGGAAGAAGAGGTGGGACTTCCTGGGCTCAGTTTGCCAGAGGGAAAATGGGTTTAATTAGTATGGCACTGAGAGGGAACTACATAGAGACAGAGAAGGGAGCATGATTTCTGCCTAAACACTCTCAGTGGGTTGATATCTAGATTGTCCAGTTGACTGATTCTCAGGATAGAATGAGTATCCACAGTATGCAGGTCACATTGCTGCTGGGGACATGCACTGTAGCATATGCCTTAGAAATTTCTGCTCCATATCTCCAAGCCCCCAAAATGGAGATCTTATCCAGAGTGAGTGGCTGGAACTCTTTCAGAAATTTTAATACTGACAAAGCTGTGCTGTCTTGTGGCCTATCTTATCACAATATTGCTTTCTAAAGAAACATCACTTTTGTGGCAGAGAACAATTTTTGAGCAATTTAATTATTTATTGGAATCTTTGGAAAGGGGATCTAAGGGAAAATTCCATTTATTTCCTTACAGAAAAATATCCTGATATTCTACAAAATTTTCTCCTTTCTCTTTCCTGTACTTTGTATCTCTTAAACCTTAGCCAATGAACCTTTTCTTTCTTTCTCTCTCTCTTTCACATTTATGTTCTTATCTCCTAACTTTCTGGCTCTAAATAACATAGTGTTATGGTTCAGAGCATGGTCTCTAGAATCAGACTGACTAGTTTTGAAACTAGTACTGCCACTGTTTGTTTATGGCCTTGGAAAAGTTGCCTAATATTAGTTGACATATATTGACTTTTACCTTGTGCCAGGCATGTATTAAGTAACTTGCCAAAATCATTTAGCTAGTTTGTAATGGACCCAGGACTTGGGCTCAGGCAGCTTGACTCCAAAGCACACATTGTTGGTGATACTATTCTGCCATGCTATGCCTCAGTTTTCTCATCTTTAAAATGGGAATAATAATACCTCCTCATGGCAAGAAAGGCAATGTACTATTGAGTGGTAAGGCTGTAAACATAGTAATTTCTTCCTGACATCAAATGTCCTTAATGGTTCCATTTTACTGAGTTAACTGAAGTTCAGAGAAGTCAAGTTACTTTCCTACTGTTACTCTAGTAAATTTGTAAAGCAGGCTGGATTTAAATTCAAATCTATACTACTTCTAGAGTAGATATTCAAACCTATACTCAGCCACCTGCCTATGATATTGGGCATGTTTATCTCCCTGGGCCCCAGTTTTCTCATCATTAAATTAAGGGGTGATAATACCTGCCCTGCTCTCTTCATAAAGCTGAGGAAAGAATAAAAATTAAATATGGAAATGTAATTTGTAGACCTTCAAATGGCATGGAACTGTAAACTAAGGTATCACTGGAGATTTCTAGAAGCTTCCTCTTATATTGCACACAACTAGGGAATGAACGAAGTTTGATGGAGACACCAGACACACTAAAATTACCCAAGGACAACATAGATGGTCATTCACCTTACTGGATGATCTATTAGAGATCCTGCTGAGGAGAGGACAGAAGGATGGCTGCCAAGGTCCCTGGGGCCAGCGATATAGGAGAAGTGGGGAGATGTTCCTGCTACATATTTCAGGATGGAAGAAGAATCTCTGTTCTACTGAAACAACAGTGTACTTCTATTCATGGGGAAGAAGGAAGCTCAGCAGTTGAGCTCATGGAGAATTCAGTTACTTACACATCCAATCTTCTTTCATTCCCCTGTCCTAACAAAATCACTAAGATTACCTTCCCTTAGGAGGAGTAACAGTGGCCTCAGCCATTTGTTCAACAAATATTTTTTAATTGCCTATTATGTGCCAGACACTATTCCAAAGAATAGAAGTAAAGTTCCTATTTTGGTGAAGCCTGCATCCTGGTATATGGGTAGGAGGGCAGGAAGGGCAATGCAAAATAAAGAAATAAAGAAAATTATTTTGTGTGACAAGGGCTGTGAAGAAAACAAACACCTGGATTGCTCATTAAAATAATTCCTGATGATAGATCACTATATACTCTTGGCAAATAATCTGAAGATATTCAAAGAATTAAGTGACATCACTGTAATAAACCTTATATTCTCATTTGCCTATTTATGTCAATAAGATTTCTCAGCACCTAAAACTATAAAAAATTAAAAATCACCCACAGAAGTAGAATCAATATTAGTTCCTATCTCATTCTCATTGTAAATAAATCCTATATGAATTAATAGAGATTAAAAAATATATATCTAATTAATAAATACATTTGCAATTGAAGTTTACTTTCTTGGTTAATAATTATTCATAAAGGGGCGCCTGGGTGGCTCAGTCGTTAAGCGTCTGCCTTTGGCTCAGTTCATGATCCCAGGGTCCTGGGATTGAGCCCCACATCGGGCTCCCTGCTCGTCGGGAGCCCTGCTTCTCCTTTTCCCACTCCCCCTGCTTGTGTCCCCTCTCCAGCTGTGTCTCTCTCTGTCAAATAAATAAATAAAATCTTTAAAAAAATAATTATTCATAAATTGTATACTAATAATATTTGTAAATTTTACCAAGTCCAAAGAAATATTTTAACCTTTAGGACCTTATGGTAACAGGAATTTTTTTTAAACTTACTTTTAATTTATATTTGTATTTTTGTTGCAAAGAACAATAAATTGCCTTTAGAAATAAAATATATTGCATTGGGATAAAATTCAGTTTCGAATGGAAATAGGATTTAAGAAAATAGTAAGAAATAAAATTATAAAATTTGTAATGATTATCAAAGTGCTTATTCATGTATTTTGAATGGATTATGGTGAATATCAAATTGCAATGGAATTCAGATTTCATTGGATACCTACAGAATGATCTACAGTTTTAAGTGTCAATATTTTAACGCACCAGGAATTATATTCTTTGCAACATACGATAAATATTTTCAGATGATAATAAAATATATAAGATGATACAATTTTTCATAAAATTTTTTTTTTTTTAGTAAAATTGTTTTAGGGAGTGTATGAAATGTGTTTGAATACCGTGTGTGTCATCTGTAGGCCGCAACCATCTTTAGTGGCCTCTAGAGGGAGTCTGTCCTCACACATTGTCCCAGTTCCACTTCAAGGACAATTTGGAGGGGTAAAGAATTCTCACTTGCATTGATTGCTCCATAAACTGTTAGAAAGGCCCTAGGGACGGGAAGCCGACTGGGTGGGAAATGTGTCATAGTGGAAATAGAACTAATGAGAAATAGATAATAGATCTAATGTGAGTCCAGAGTCTTCTATCTCTTTGGCTCTCTGAACAGTGGTTGCTCCACTCGAAAAATGAGCATAATAATACCTACGCTTTCCAATCCACAATGTGGTAGAATATAGTGATAAAGAACACAGACTCTGGAATTTGATTGCATGAGTTCAAAGTCCAACTTCGCCATTTAACAGCTGGATACCTGATGTATATTTTTTATTTTTCTCTGCCCTCTGTCATCTAATAATGACTGTAATAGGTATAATAATAGTGCCTACTGAACAGAGTTGTTGTGATGCTTATCCAAATGAATATTTATAGATAAAGTGCTTTGAATAGTGTGTGGCACATAGCTATTATTACCTTAGCTATCACTATTATAATCATTCACATGGCTATTGAAAAAAATCAAATGGAACAATACATGGCAGATGCTTTAAAAACTATGGCTGCTATACAAATAAAAGAAATGCTGATAAAACTATATTGGTTATGGTGCTTTCACCAGCAAATTGCAGAAAGACAAAAATAAAAAACCCAACTAAAACTGGCTTAACTTTTAAGGAAATTTTCTATTTCCCATAACAGTAAGTCCATACATGTGATAACTGGGACTCCAGTGCCATTTCTCTGGGCTCTGCCCTATGCGTGTGCTTTGTCTTCATAGTGACTTTCCTCATCATCACAGGATGGCTACTGGCAGAATCTGCGGCTAAGTGCTTCCCTTCTGCTGTGGTCTGAATGTTTGTATCCCCCCAAAATTTATGTGTTGAAACCCTCACCCCAAAGATGATAGCATTAGGACCTGGGACTTCTTGGGAGTTTCTTGGGTCATAAGGGTGGAGCCCACAGGAATGGGATCAGTGCCCTCTTAAAAGAGACCTCACAGAGATCTTTCTCCCCACCCACCATGTGAAGGCAGTGAGAAAATGCCAGCTATGAACCAGGAAGAGGGACTTCACCAGACTTCAACCAAGCTGGTGATTTGATCCTAAACTTCTCAGCCTCCAGAACTGTGAAAAATAAATTATATTATTTATAAACGGCCTAGTCTGTGCTATTTTGTTATTGTAGCCTGAACGGACTAAGGTATTTTCCATATAATTGGCCAACTTAAGTCAAGTGCCCATCTCTGGATCTAAAACATTTCTTAAGGGAATATCATGCACTGATTGCCTTAACGCTGGGGTCTGAGATGATCACTGCTGGCAAATGGGATACTGTGAGTAGACTGGACTAGACTAGACTAATCAGGAGCCAGGCCTTGAAACTGGGGATGTGAGTCACATGATGTATTTGGATCCCAGCAGGAAGCAGATGATATATTAAAACTAGTTAGGTAGGAGAATTTATTTATTTTTATTTAAATTCAATTATCCAACACATAGAACATCATTAGTTTCAGATGAAGAGTTCAGTAATTCATCAGTTGCATATAACACTCAGTGCTCATTACATCAAGTGCCCTCCTTAATGCCCATCACCTAGTTACCCCATCCCCCCCACCCCCTTCTCCTCCAGCAACCCTCAGTCTCTTTTCCATAGTTAAGAGTCTCTCCTGGTTTGTCTCCCGCTCTGATTTCTTCCCATTCTGTTTTCCCTCCTTTCCCCTGTGATCTTCTGCACTGTTTCTTATATGCCTCATATGAGTGAAACCATATGATAATTGTATTTTTCTTATTGACTTATTTCGCTTGACATAATACCCTCCAGTTCCATCCATGTTGATGTAAATGGTAAGATTTCATCATTTCTGATGGCTGAGTAATATTCCATTGTATATATATACCACATCTTCTTTATCCATTCATCTGTTGATGGACATCTGGGCTCTTTCCATAGTTTGACTATTGTGGATATTGCTGCTTTAAACATTGGAGTGCAGGTGCCCCTTTGGATCACTACATTTGTATCTTTGGGGTAAATACCTAGTAGTGCAATTGCTGGGTCCTAGGGTAGCTCTATTTTTAGCTTCTTGAGCAACCTCCGTACTGTTTTTCAGAGTAGCTGTACCGGCATGCACTCCCACCAATGGTGTAAGAGGGTTCCCCTTTCTTAAATAGGAGAATTTAATAAAATGATTATTTTCAAAGTTTTAGGCAAAGTTAGGAACTCAATAATGGTAGGGTACCCAAGAGCTAGCAACAACTGGGAGCCATTACTACTCCTCAGACCAAGGAGTAAGGAGCTGTTACTAGAACATTCATGCAAAGAATCGAATGGAGAGGGTTGCCCAAGAGGATCTTTCTGCATTCCTAGAGAAATGCTGTCAATCTGCAACTACTTAACAATGGAAGATACCAGCAGAATAAATGCCCCAATGTTATTGTTGTACCACTTGCTGAAAGCCACAGTGCAAGGGAGCCATTGATGCCAGAATGCACACCCATCACCAGGTCAAGCACCCATACCCTAGGTCAGAGTGGAGAAAGACAAAGATGCATTTGGAGGAGCAAGTGGGATAGGAGCACAAGTGAATATTGAGCATACCTGGGTGCACAGAAGAAGGGAGTGCTATCTTAAAAAAATCATGTCTTGGTAGGAAAGGGGAAGGGAAAAGCTGGATAGATATCTAACAAGATTCACTATAAGTATCCTCATTCAAAATAAAATTGTTCTCTCTTTTTCAAATGTAAACTACCTAAAATTGCAGACATCTCTTATTTGGAAGTAAAATTCATCCTCAAGGGAGCTGTGCAAGAAGATAGCAAAAGCCTGAGCTTCCACTACTTGATGAGGGATTCAGGGAAAGGGGGATGTCCTGACCTTTCAGGGAAAAATGAAGAAATCCATTCCCAGAAGGGGGATTGCAAAGGGAAGTGGCTGTTCCCTTAACAAAGCCAAAGAGGGCAAGCCTAATGAGGCCTAAGCCAGTTACATGGTGTAATTTACTGAATGGTGTTGGCTCTCTTGCAATATTTTAAGGCGATTTTTTTGGTAATACATGATTAGTAGGGAAAGATTTGGATGTTGCCATTTTCCAAAGGAAACTTGACTACTCTTAGTAATAGAGAAAAATGTTCTTCTTGGAAAGTCTCATATTTCTATGCAAAGTGGTGTCCCAAGTCAGAATTTACACAGTTTATTATTGCCTAGCATATGAGGATCAGCTAATTAGTTCTGAACTAAATGTCAAGATAAACAAACCCAATCTCTAAGGGACTCCAAGAAGCTCTATGACTAAGTGGCACCATCGAGTGCCCATCAAGGGCGAGGAGAGTCTACACCAGTGGTTCTCAACATTGGATGCACATTAGAACTACTTGGGGAATTTTTAAAAAATCCACACCCAGACTCCACCCCAGAGTAATTAAATAAGAAACTTTCAGTGAGGTCCAGATATTGGTACTTTTTGAAAACCTCCCTAAGCAATTCTAATATTCCACCATGGTTGAGAATTTCTGGTCTATGAGATACCTACTGATAGATGTAGCATGCCCCAAATCAAGCAGTTGGGGCATGAATTCACCAGTTTAGTTCAAATAGCCATCCCAGCATATGGAACCTATGGCTCTGTTTTGCTGCGCCTTTCAGCCAGATACTGAGGCAGTACGATAGATGGGTTAGGAATGGGGGTTCTGTGATCGGGCTCCCTGGGTCAAATTCTGAGCCTGTGTGACTTCGGGAAAGTCACTTAACCCTTTTGAACCTTAGTTTCATAATCTCTAAAATGGGGACAACAGTAGAAGTTACAACAGATTATTCTGAGGATTAATTTTGGAAAATGTTTATAGATGTTTTAGTGCAGTGTCTGACATAAAATGAACTTTTAATAAATGCAAACTATTTATTATGTGTCCAGATTTAAGCCAGCTGGAAGTCTCAGAAGGATCCTTACATTCTGCTCAGTTGGCTCTGTAGAGTTTTCTATGGCATGGGGGTGGGGACTGGAGGAGAGGATGTTGAAGTAGCTGCTGGATCTTTTGTCCCCTTTTAACTGAAGGTCTATGGGTCTACAAGATGTTTTGGAGTTACTCTGCATGACAAGCAAGGGCATTAACAAAGAACAAGTAAAAACCACTACTACGCCTGCCAACAATAGCCACTATTTATTGAGTATGCCAGGCACCATGTTAGGCACTTTATATCTTCTCTCACTTAATCCCACAAAAATAGGAAGTATCCCTCACTTTACTGGAGGATCCTTTGGCTCAGAAAGGATGATAATCTTTCCCAAGATCATCCAGCCAGTAACTGAACAAAATAGGGTTTAAACCCAGGTCTCTCTGGTTTTAGACCTCAAACTTTGTCAACTGGGCCTTGCTGCTTGTCTTTTATGACGCTCCTGTAACTTCTCTTCAGGAAAGAAAAAAAAAACTTAATGAACAAATGGGACCATATTCCTAGGATGGATCCTTCTCAGCTAGTCTCTTCCTTTTTAGGGTGACATAGATCTGGAGTACTGAAGTTAGCAGAAGACACCGTGGAACTGGCTTTGGGCTACAAAGAATAAGTAAGCCCCTCAGATAGAGTTTCTGGGTCCAGAGCTTTCTTTGGAAAAAGAATGATTTTCCTCATGGGAATATTTTTTTTCCCTGCAGAATGGGTCAGGGTTCTTCCAAGGGGAAGAAGGAGCAGAATCTGCCTTTGTTGCTCTTCTGAGGACCGATTCTCATTGTGTTCATCAGTGGTGGGTGATTGGAGGTGGAAGAGCTATTTATAGCCCATCTCTAAGATGTTAATATGAGTCAATCCATAACACTAAGAATGTGTTACTTACCCTCCACTGGCAGGGCACCAGAGCCATTGTGATCGCATTTTCCTCTCCCCAAAATGGGGTCACTTGGCCACACATAAATTTTTCCTGATTTTGGAAAATGCTTATGTGAAAACTCTTACCGAGATAACATTTTAAATCACATTTACATATATATGTATATATATATAATTTTACTCTTAGCTCTGTCATTTCTTTCTTTTTTTTTTTCAAAGACAAAATGATGATGATAAGAGTCTAATTTTATTGAGGGTTTTTTTTTAATGGGCCAAGCTTTATATGTATTAATCCATCTAAGCTTCACCATTACCTTGTGAGCTACTGATCTGACCTTTCAGCTGAGAAGACTGTAGCCCAGAGAGGTTAAATAATTACCTGATGGATTTTGTGGTAGATCTTTGGTATCTCTCAGGTCCCAGAGGAAACAGAAGAAACACTCAAATTGAGTAAATTGGGATAGTTTAATATTGGGACTAGATACAAGAAGAGGGCAAGGTGTAAGGACATCTAAAAGGCATAGAAAGTATTTCAGCCCACACACATTGACCTCCCTGGGGCACAGGACAGGGTATATAGGGTGGAGAATGGACCTAGAGGAGCAAACAGAAAATATTCAGCACACATCTGACCTCAGTTTGGCCAATCAGCTCCTCTCTCTCTAGATTGGAAACAGAGCCACAGAAACTGTCATTAGAAACTTTTCATGGTTCATGACAGAATGTCCATGAATTTCTGCTGCTGAAGAATCTTGACATTGCTGCTTCTATTCCTTCTATTCATTGGCTACTCAGCCCCGTAAGATGTTTCTGATAAGGTCCTTACTTCTGCTTAACCCAACCAAAGTCACTTACAGTTGCTTGCAACCCTAAGGTCCCTAACTAAACAAAGCCCAAGTTTTCTGTCACCCCAGTCTTTCCCAGCATTACTAATAGATCACTGCATTTGTATCTATAATTCCCAACTGTATTCAACAAGAGTTCCTATATAAGAATAAAGAGAAGGAGAAAGGGAAGAAGAAGGAGTGGGAAAAGAGAAGGAGAAGAAGGACAAGAGTAAGAATGATTTTAAATCCTTGGCAAGTAGGAACATCTTTGACATGATTCTGTTGAGAACCATTGGTCCCACCTTCCACTTTCTTATGTTGCAGTTTCAAAGAAAAACTTAAGTATAGGGTTGTAACTTTTATGGATTTGGCTATTTTGGTTAATTAAATTTGCTGTTTAACCATTAAGCACCTTTGAATTTTAAATCTTGTTGACATCTTTGTTAAAATGTTATTAGCTTACTTTCATTCTTTAGTGAGTACTGAATCATCCCAGAGAAAAAAATTCCAAGGCATATTATCTGGAATTTTATGTCCACCTGCATTTCCCTAAAAAGCTGATTGGAAAGATAACATTCACTCTTAATTTTCTGTCCCTCTTTGTAGAGAAATCAATCAACCACTCATTTATCCTGCAAATATATGTCGACAACCTATGTTGTGCTGGCCTGGGTTGTATTCTAGTCGAAGAATATAAAAATGCTAAGACAGTGTCTTTTCATAGAGGGCAACTTAAAGCCTTAGCTCTTGATGTTCCTTCTGCCCTGTAATATCTAGTTTTATATTTAGTATTTTAATAAAAAGCTCTTCTTCAAACTATTTTAAAACACAACTTAACAGAAAAATCATTTGTTTGTTTGTTTCGCTTTTCTTAACTGCACCTGTGGAGAGCTTGGTTCTTCAGATTCTAGGTTTCTGGCCAAGACCCTTTGGTCCACCTGGGGGCAGCATATCCTTAAGTAGAAAAGCACCTTGAAGGAAACAATAGGCTTTCCGAATTCCTAGCTTTCAAACAGAAGCTTTTGGAGTAGTGTTTCCCAAGTGATTGATCCCACAAATATTAATTCTGAAGAATTATACTTGAATAAATGGTTCTATAGTCAAATAAGTTCTGGGTGATTCTGGTAACAAGTTAAAACTTGTTCCCCCTGTAGGAGTTCTCAGAACCTTTAATATGCTTTTGTGGTACAAAATCAATACCGGGGCATGCTCACACTGTGCCTGGCACTGTGCTAAGTGTTTCCCCTATAATTGGCCTATTTAATCCTCATAGTAACCCTATGAGGGGGCATTAATACCACTCTTCATTTTACAAATGAAGAAAACAGGTACAGAGATCTTGAATGTTAGCTGAGTTTTTTTTAAATTTTTAATTTTATTATGTTATGTTAATTACCATACATTACATCACTGGTTTTGATGTAGTGTTCCATGATTCATTGTTTGCGTATAACACTCAGTGCTCCATTCAGTATGTGCCCTCTTTAATATTCATCACCAGGCTAACCCATCCCCCCACCCCCCTCCCTTCTAGAACCCTCAGTTTGTTTCTCAGAGTCCATAGTCTCATGGTTCGTCTCCCCCTCTGATTTACCCCCCTTCAATTTTCCCTTCCTACTATCTTCTTCTTTTTTTTTTAACATATAATGTATTATTTGTTTCAGAGGTACAGGTCTGTGATTCATCAGTTTTACACAATTCACGGCACTTACCATAGCACATACCCTCCCCAATGTCTATCACCCAGCCACCCCATCCCTCCCACCCCCCACCACTCCAGCAACCCTCAGTTTGTTTCCTGTGATTAAGAATTCTTCGTATCAGTGAGATCATATGATAATTGTCTTTCTCTGATTGACTTATTTTGCTTAGCATAATACCCTCTAGTTCCATCCACATCATTGCAAATGGCAAGATTTTGTGGGGGGTTTTTTGATGGCTGCATAATATTCCATTGTATATATATATACCACATCTTCTTTATCCATTCATCTGTTGATGGACATCTTGGCTCTTTCCATAGTTTAGCTGAGTTTTAAACCCAAGCTGTCTAGGGTTACAGAACTTGCATATTTGACCACTACACTATAATGTTTCACAATGTGAGACTCCAAGAGGGGGAATTTAACAGTCAGTGTTTCTTGAATTTATTTGGCTTTGAAACTCTTTTCTTCCCTCTGATCAATGTAGAGGACTAATGTTTAATAGAACACACTATGAGAAATGCTTCCATCATGTGACTAGTAATGTTATCCCTCTTTAAAATTTAACTGGAAATATAAATACATGGGCCCATTATGTAATTGAATGGTTAACATTCAGTTTAATTGTGGTTTGATGGGAAGGATCCTGCTATGCTAATCTCTGCTCTCAAAGCTAGTGCCAGTGAATCCAGACTATTGACTGTATTTAATATCAAATACCAGTCAGAATTGGCTCTTCTCAGGAAGAGAAGAAGGTATGGGGTAGAGAGGTATGATTTTGTAAGCTACAGGCTTTAGCAGGGAAGCCAATTATAGTGTGAAATGTTCTGGGAAAATAGGGGAAATGCTCACTTTTTCATGGAAGTCCAAAAACAAGACTGAGATTCTAAATAATGTTGGAGAATTATAGCTGGAATAAGAGTGATACCTCTGACCAGCACAAGGCCTTTTCGGAATAAAGTTAAAAGAGTTAAGGGATAATCTACCAGGAGGTTGGATGTCAGATAAGCCTGGTGGTTATTTTAAGCAGAATTTTCCAAGATTTAGTCATTTACATACTAACTTCATGATTTTTATTTTCCTATCAGGATACCACTACTGTTACATCTTGTATTGATGTATTAAAAATACATCTAGTATTTTCAATAAACTGTCTTATGCCTTGGTATAAATTTATTTTTTAAAGAGCTTAATATCTGAGAACTCATGGTTTTAAAAAATAATTATATTTTTTCTAATATATAAATTTAAAAATAAGTAATTGTCCGTGATCCATCTAGAGTGGTAGGTATATCAGTCTTCGGAAATGCTTCTCTAAAGGATAAAAAATCCTACCAGTGTTGTGAAAAAAGAAAATGGTAGAATTGAGACTAAGTTAAAGGTAAAAATAAATTTGAAGATAAGACTAAAAATGAGTGATGAAATCTATTCCCACTTTGACATCACAATTTCAAATGCTTTTCATAGTGTGTTCTAAATTATCAATTGTTCTTTTGCTTGTGTTTTAATACAGTGATTGAATAAACAGATAATCTACTTTCATAAACAGATGATCTTTTTCTTGGTTTCTGTCTAATAACTACAACAAAAACATCAAATACACTTGATATAAATTGTCGAACCCCCCCAAATTTTTATTATTTGGGATATTTTATTTATGACAATCTATATTGAAGCTTTGTGTTAACATTAGCTTTATGGTTGTTTAGTAATTGATTTTGAATTTTTTAAAACATTTATTTATTTATTTTAGAGAGAGAGCAGGGGGAGGGGCAAAGGGAGAGGGAGAGAATCTCAAGCAGACTTTCCCACTGAGTGCAGAGCCCGAGGCGGGTTTCAATCTCATGACCCCGAGATCATGACCTGAGCTGAAATCAAGAGTCGGATGCTCAAACGACTGAGTCACCCAGGCATCCCTGGTTTTGAATTTTTAAAAACTCATCTTTTGCTTCTAACAATTACAAAATATATTAATATACCACAAAGTTCACTTCATCAAACAGCATTTCATCAATCCATAGATAACCCAAGGCACCAAACATTCTTCCATATTGTATTTGACACAGAAATAAAAACACAGAAATTAAAATGTTCCAACAAAATATGAACCAGCAGATTATTTGATAAAAACAAGAGACATTCCCTATCACAATACTATCCAAGAGAAAGTCCTATGATGATGGAAAAGTTATATATCTGTAACAAGTTGCTATTGAATTGGAACTGGCATAGTGTGATGTAGCCCATGCCCAAAGCATGAACAATGATAGTCACATATAAGTAACATAATGGCAAACCAAAAATTTACCTAAATAATCTATTTTCTGTCTGGACCCCAGATACATAGAATAAATGTCAACTTGATTTGGTCAGAATTATATACCTCTTTTGGTAATGTTATTTTCAGATTTTCAGGTGGTTTAAAAACTATTTATTTTCTTTATTGCCACTTGGTAGCAGTATAAATATTGTAAAAGCAACTTGAGTTTTTTCATTTGATAAACATTTATTGCAAACTTACTCTTGGCAAGATCCTGGAGATGTAGTACTAAACAAGATAGACATGTTTCCTGCCTTCATGGAACTTAAATTCTAGCTGGGTGAGGCTTGCTGGGATCAGAAAACTTCATCAGTGAGAAAACAACTTCATGAGAGCATTACCCAGATAATCCAGGACTAAGGTGCGCAGAGCTCCTTAGACATGTATTCTAAATTCTCGTATCCATGTAAGAGAAAACTAATCTAAATCACACATTTACAAAATGTGTTTTCTCTTTTTCCCTGCTTTCCAAGTGATGATCCCTTTCCCAGACTGAATTATACACCCCAGGAGATTTCAACTTAATGAACATACCCCATTTTCTCTCTTTTCTTTTTTTTCTCTTCCTTCCTTCCTTCCTTCCTTCCTTCCTTCCTTCCTTCCTTCCTT
>NW_023270739.1:15567372-15586097 GCF_011800145.1 Mirounga leonina
TTCCTTCCTTCCTTCCTTCCTTCCTTCCTTCCTTCCTTCCTTCCTTCCTTCCTTCCTTCCTTCCTTCCTTTTCTTCCTTTCTCCCTTCTTTCCTCCTTTTCTCTATTGCTCTTTCTTCATTCATTTATTTATAGATATTGGCTTCACAATTCATGAAAAGAGTTTCTAAAATCATCATGAACATATTATTTATATAACTTTGTTGTTGGCTCTGCCATGTAGGCAAGGAGAATTCATTGCTCTATATGTCAATACCCTTGGCAATTTTAAGCAAGTGAGTAGAGAAGTTAAGGCTTGGATCTAGCCAAGCATTTACTCTCTATCACAAATGGATAATCTTAAATGATCAAATAGAGCCAACTGTGTATCTCAGATCTATTAGCCAATTTATGTCCTAGAGCTATGCTTTGTAGACAGGGAAGTTACAATTCATGAAATAATATGAATTGGGGCTGGAAGGCATCTTATAATTTTTCTCATGGAAGATCATGAATAACAATTCCAAGGCCAGGTAGATAACACAAAAGTGTGAAATGAATGGTGCGTAAGACCCTAGAGGCTAAGTAGCTTGTATTCTTATCAGGCTAGCTCCTGGCCAGTTTTATTTCTTGTTAAAATACTCTGTTGGCCAAACAAAATTAGAGGAGTTTCATCCATTAGATATTACTGAAGACACAGTATCTAGATCCTAAGTATTTTAGAGCCTATAACCATACACATATATATGTATGTATGATATATATATGCTTCAAAACATAAAAAGAAAATATCAAAATCAAAATTAATACATTAATTGGATGCCTGTAAAATGTTGCATACCAACTAACAAACAAACTGCAGTTCAAGTATTTTGTAGCTAAATTACATTTCATTTGGAATGTGGAATATGATTGATTTTAACATACTTGACAAATTTGATGGGCCTACAAGAATAAAGGTGTCCAGAGCCCTGGAAAAAATGCCAATACCAAACTTTTCTGGATGCCATATTGAGTCATCAAGTTGTCAGTTTGCAAGCCCTGAACGATGTGTTCATTGCCCAGATGAGAAAGTCATGTCCAGGGAGGTTAAATGAATTGGGTAAGGCATATCCCCAACTAGAACTTTTATCTCTGGACTTCTGCATGAGGGCTTTTGCACCCAATGTCAGCTGCATCAGATTCATCATGATGCTTGTGAAAATGGATATTCATAGGCTATACTGCATCTTTACCTAATTAGAACCTCTGGGTCTCAAACCCATGAATCTGCATTTTGCCCCACACAATGCTGCCTATCATTTAACCCCTTTCCATTTAGTTGTCTAGCTAGTCAGTTGTGGTCAGACCTTTGAGCAAATTTGTTACTAGTGAGTTGACGAACTGTATTCAGTTGACCTGTTGGTAATATGGACATAAGTCTAAAAATGATTTCCTTTTTTTAAATGACCCTAGAATGAAGAAACAATAATGCTTAGATTTCAGCAAAGTTCTCTTGGAAGAGGAACCTTGGACCTCCTGCTCAAGATGCTGGGAGACAACTGTGATAGAGTGGAACAGAGGAAAGAGATAGAAATGCTGACTTTATAGTAAATGTTCAGGGACAACCACTGCAGTCACTCAACCTTATGGTCTCTCTGCCTTTTTGACTTCTTTTTTTCTAAATACATTAGTTCAAAATGGTGGATGTACGGATATATGGAATGTTCCAAATACGTTAAGTGCCAAGCACTGTCCTAGGTGCTGAGGAATCCATGATGAGTAAGTCAGACACAGTCCTTGTCTTAAATTTGCTTATAGTCTAGCCAGAATAGAGTGAACAAAAATTTAATTCTAGATCTGCCACTAATAAGCTGTGTGATCTTGGATAAGCCACTTTTCCACTGTCTTATTTTAACCTCTATCTAGTTCAGCATTACCCCTATAGGAGCATCAGTAAATTTTGAGCATGGTGGGCTATGATCTACATTGGTATTTCACTAGTGCTGTGTCTCTGTCTTCCTGCCAGTCAATTATTGTTTAATTCCGAGTTAGGCCATGCCAGCCCAGTGAAAATGCTGTCTTCTCCACATGGCCTCACCCAGGGACCCTTGGGGCCAATTACTTCAACCCTTTCTCGAAATTTGCTCTCCAAATTAGTTCTTATGTGCTCTGGCTATGTGAGAGGGTCACATCCATTACCTCATGGATGTGATGGCTCCAGCAAAGCCCCCAGGGAGCTGTGCAGCCCACTGCAACCTCCTCCAAGGGCTTTCAGAGGAGTGGCAGCAGGATGCTTTTCCTCTGTAGTGTCAGTGGTCCATAAAAAGAAAAAAAATAAACCCAGGGTCAAAAGATTCATTTCCAAAACAGCCCCATGGCTAAAACAAACTGTGGTGGCAGACTGGTGGGAAGGAGATAGAATGATACCCATGGGAAGACAGTGACATTTGCGGATAAGGGAAAATATGCACTCTTCCGATTACAAGCCTAACCACGTCTGGCAAATTCCGATGGGAGCATTTTTATGAACATTTAGGTTTAATTTGGGCTCCCTATTACTAAGTTAGCCCAGAATATACACTTTGGGTTACATACAGGGAGCAATAGTAATATATAATTGCTATTGATTTAACTTATATTGAGCAACTATTATGTGTTTGGCATCTTTGCGGGCACTAGGATACGAGCATGAAAGAGCATCTTTGCCCTCATGGTACATTTATTTTCATTAAAGAAGACAGAAATAAAAACAAACTATTTATGTAAAAAGATATATATGACATAATTTCAGGTAATGATAAGTGTTTTGAAGAAAAGGAAAACAGGGAAGAGGGGTAGAGAATACAGAGAAACAGTACTGCTCATTAACCTGGGGTTCAGGGGAGACTTCTTAACTGAAGTGACATTTGAATCTAAACTTAACTGAAGGGAGGTGGTGATCTAGGCAGATATCTGAGGAAAGAACATTCCACACAAAGGAAAGAGCCCTACCAAACATCTGGCTATCTATTATGTATTTTACACACTTTATAAATATTTGTTGAATTAGTTCATAAAATAGAAGACAGGTATTTTTAGGGACATTTGAGAAACTGAGGTTCAGAGAGGTTAAGTGATGTGCCCAGGGCCACACAGCAAGTTAAGTGGCAGAGCTGGAAGGTGACTCTTCCTAAGTGCTCTTCATTCTTATGCTGAATTGTTCCTGGGACTAATCATTCCTAAACTTCACTTGAATCTGGTTCTCTGTTCCCCCCATATAAGGCATACTCTCCCACCATCCTAAGCTTCTACCAAGCTCTGTCTGTAGGGGTTTGCATTAAATTCCAGAACTCAGAGCTGATAGAAGCTCTGTTTCATGTGCCCAAAGATTTCTGGGTCTGAAAGCATCAAGAGGCATCATTGGAATTTGCACTTATTGTGCCACAAGGAGGCCAGCCTCTCCGGGCACTCAGGCTGCTCACTCCATTTCTTTCTGGGGAGAACTGGGTGTGGAGGGGATGTCAGTCACACCCGCCCTGACTAAGGAAATGTGCAGAATGGAAAGACAGCCTTTAACCCAGGCTGGCTATTGCCTCCTTAGCAACAATAGCTGTGTACACATTCACACACAAACACTGCACCAAAACAAGCAAAGGTCACTCTCTCCAGGCACTTCCAAGAATGATCTCAATTTTTCATAAAACAATGTTTATAAATTAGATGGAACCCCAGAGCAGTCCGGGAATAGAAATAACCATTTTATGAGGCTTCCTGCCATTACATTATTGCTTATTTGCTTTGAATAACCAAAATGCAGTGTGCAGCCCACCCCTTCCAGAGCCAAGCAAAGGCCTCTTTACAAAGGCTCCAGCCAAGCAAGCCTGAATGGGAAGGTATCCTTGGTTCTAGTAGGGACTTCCATTCATGGCATTTTGACTGGGAACACCTCAAAGGCAAGGGCTGTGTCCTACTTATCTTTTCATCCTAGCACTAAACACAGCTCCTAGCACAACAAAAGCATTTAAGAAATGATTTTGATTGTTGAATGAGTGAATACGTGACTGAATCAATGAATGAAGGAATAAATGAGTAATCTGATCTCCAGGGCTTGTACTAAAGAAAACGTGATACCCAGTAAGACTAGAAACACTTCTGAGACCTTGTTACATGTCAGAGCTTTATATGTGATGACACTGAAGAAGTGTTTCATGTTCTTCAACCTACTTCCTGCTCTTACTGGATTTTCTTCAGTCCCTTGGGGCTTCCAGGCTGCTTGCTACAGCCCCTGACCCAGGCTGCTCTCCAACCCTAACTCCAGAATTTACTTGCCCTCTTTACCTATAAGAAGTCCCACTATCACAGTTCCCTGATGAAACTGTCATGAAGAAAATAATATGATAAACTAAGTGCCTTAATTGAGTTCCCTCAGAAGCAGAGCCTGAGGCAAGGATTCAGATTCATGTGATTCATTTGGGAAGAGAAGCTGGAAGGGAAGACAACCAGTAAAGGGTGTATTATCAAGTAATTTACCAGTAGGCAACTGGACCTTAGTTCCATGTAGAAATTCTGAAAAATTCTGTGGGAAATATGCCACCTTACTCCAAGTTTTTCCACCCAGAGACAAGAGAGCTGGGATATTTATATACTACCTTGTCAGTCACTGATTGAGGGGTATTAATCTCTAGTACTTCTAGACTTCCTTGCACATGGGAAGATTGGCTTTACCCTGTTTTAGAGAAAGACTCAAGCAAAGCAATGCTAATACCTACATTTGGAAGTAACTTGGGCACATTGAAGAGGTAAAGCTGAAGAATTGTGGGTACGGTACTGACAGAATTGGCCACCCTAACTCTTACAGGATGAAACGGCTGATGACATTTGCCACAAATACCCTGGAGATTTGACTTTCTGAAGAAGAGCTCGGATGGAATAATGCCTTAACTCAAATGAACGCCTCTCATATTTAGGCTGGAAGATAAGAGAGGAAGTTGAGATTTGGTGGTGGAAAGGAGCAAATGAGTTTTGTTTAGTTAAGACAGATGCATGAGGTTTTCTTGGGATTCTGGGTGAGATGAGTTCCACTTTCATGAAGGAGTGATAATGCAACTAGTATTCTTTCCAGGAGAGAAATCTACCACAAACTGAGTAGTCTGTATCAAACCCATGCCTGTAAGTGGTACCTGGATGCCTTTCAGCTACTGGAGATATTCTGTGGCTACTCAGAAAATTATATCCCTCAACCTGCAGGACATTTTTAGATTCTTGAAAGGCAAGCTTCCCTTCCCTTCTCCCCCGTGCTCACAAACTAGTAAGAGAGAACTTATAGTTTCATGGAGTTTTACTGATGTTAAAATTAGAAGGAATCTTTGAGAGTTATTTCCTCCAAACCCTTTTTTACAGAGCAGAAGCTGAGACTCAGAATAGAGACTTCACTTGCCCACAATCACACAATGGTGAGTGGCAGGCTGGTTTTATCAGGCAGAATTCAGAAAAGAAAATAAAATCACTCTAGATTTGTGAAGTAAAAAAGTATTTAACGTGGGGGAAGTAAGCACTTACAAAACCATTTAAGGCTAAAAGGGCAGGAGTCAGGAGCACTGCCACTAGCTTTTAAGTTGTGCTTTCAAGAGTCATAGAATCTGGAAGCTGTCCAGAGCTTGGAAACCAGCTCTTTCCCAGGCCTGAGGCATGTAAATTTCAGGAGCCCACCACAAAACCTGTCTGCATGGCATCACATGCTGCTCCTTCTGGGAGGGAATGATGGCCACAACCTCTCTTCCACAGCTTATGCCAGTGGATCCACTAGCAAACTAGAAATCAATCACACTGGAGATAACACTGGAGGCAAACGAGTCTGGGAAATGTAGTTCTCTGGCTTCCAGCTCCTGAGATTCAGGGGAGAGCATAAAACCAGTAACAATGAAAGCTGATCATCCCAAGCCAAGACAAAACATCATCTAGAACTATGGTGAGCCCCAGTTTGTAGGTATAGGAGTGAACTGGGATAATAAAAGGAACATCCACTTAGTGGTATATTCTTCTCCCAAAGAACAAGTGGGAAGGAGGGACAAGAGAGAGGACCAGCACTGGCCAGAATTCTGTGCCTGGTCCTGATCCTGGCAGCAGTTCTAGAGACCCTGCACAAGAATTATTTCCAACATCACTTTCAGTCCATCATATTCCTTGTCTTTGTTTTACTGCCTTCCCTGCCTGTCAGTCTATAATGCTGCACCATGAATGTGTAGTGACAAATCTCAGGGGAATAGTGAGGGTGCTCAGGGTCTGTGTGACTACACAGGGAGCTACTAGATACAAGCATTCAGAAAACTCCCATTGATTGAGCCTGCATGTTCTTCAAGAACTTTTCTTTGTGCTTCATTGGTATATAGGTGTTTGGAGTAAAGTGGCTGGTTAATACCCATCAATTTGGGGTAACTTGGTTGGGATTATGGCTCTTACACCGATTTGATATATGACTTTGGGCAAGTTACTTAAGATTCCTCATCTCTAGGAGAAATGTTGTTGAGCTACATTATCTGTATTCTCAGTCCTGACACTCTAGTATCTTTACATCAAAGCATCTTAATTGTAAGGTTGTGATGGCAGGGGTTCACTAGGATCTGGAACTTTCTCTCTTAAGGGGGAAAGTTCTATTTAGACAATTCCCTCCTTATATTCTCTCCCTTAACCAGAATTAAGACTGACCCTTTGAGGCCAATAGGGTCACTATAGTGTTTGGTTCAGAAAGAAATGTGTAAGTTATGGTGCACAACACAATTTTGAACTTTCCATTAGAAAAAACCCCAGAGCCCTGAATACTGTGTCCAGAGAAATCTTTGTGCCAAACTCTGAGACAACGCTTTTGGGAGGACTATATTTCTACCTCCTTTTAGGATTCCTATGCCTTCCTATTGCTCCCCGATTCAAATTCTGGTATGGAGGCAATACACGTTCCTCATCTCTTTCTTACTAATCAACACTTGTCAAGTGTCACTCCCTCCTAGGCTATTGCTCTCCGTTCTGAGATGAGGATGATGACATTAGTCAGATAATACCCCTGAACTAATATGCTGCCTCACCTAATTTACAGAATATTCGAATCAATTTAAAATGTGGCATTTATGGTGCATTTATTATTACTACTATTAACATTATTATTACTAAATAACATTTAAATATTTTAAATATAATAATTATTATTAACAAATAATATAATTTTTCTTTGGTAATAATAATTATTATTGATGATGGTGTTGATAATGATAGTATTTTATCTTTCCAGAGAGTTTTGTGGTCTTCAAATTGTTTTATTTTTAATTTTCTAAGGATGGAACTGAGATGCAGATCAGTTAGATTTTTCCAGGATCACCCAAATGATTGGTGGTAGAGCTGGAAATAAAAGCTAAGTCTCTTGGCTTCTGGTTCATGCTCTTTTTATTGCATATCTCACTGTTGGGAGGAAAAGCCTACAGAAGTCCCAGAGTAAGGATGATTAAGGAGGATGGATGAACCAAGTAAAGAGACTGATGCTGTGTTGTGTTCCAGTGTGGCATTAGATAGATTCTCAGTTCTCCACAGTAGAATACCCATCTAGACCAAGCAGTAGGTTCACAGGAGAGTCTGATTTCTAAGTTTTCGAGGTAGCAAAACACTTATTTCTAAATATATCAATTTGGCTTCTTTCCTTGGGAAGCACAGCCAGGCCACCATGCGTAGCATTGGCTGGACCCTGCACAACACCAGGGAGTACCACTGACATGATAGACACCATATATTTACATATTTGCTATTAAGACTTCTGGAAAATGACAGTAAAATGCTTTGTTCTATCAAAATCAATGTACTATAACAATTTTTTTTTTGAGAGATGGAAGTGAAATGTCTTGAGGAGGAAAGCTCTTCTTTCTAACTCATTCAAAGCCAGATAGGTGAATATCATGGACATAATCTAGGGTCCAGATCAATGAAAGAGAAATTTGGCTTTCATTTATTTACTTGTTGATTTGTTCATACATTCATTCATTCGTATATTATGCATTCATTTAAAAAGTATACTTCGGGGTATAGTCTGTGCTAGACATTGTGCCTGACTGGAATGCTTAAGACCAAATTACTGCTGCCAGGGTACTCAGTCCAACAGGAGAATCAGAGAAGTAGATAGAATACTTTATGGTATTGTAGGGTTTCATGCGAAACCAGAGACAGGAAATGTAACCCAGCCTTTTATGGGAACAGACAAGGTGGGAGAGTCAGCAAAAATCACTTTCCTGCCCAGATGGCATGAGAGTGTTCCAAGCTGAAGGAATAGCATGTTCATAACCCTGGAGGTAATAGACTGTGTCTTCCGCACTTAACATGTATTTATTTATTTAAACCTCATAACCACCCTATGAGACAGGCACTAATATTATACCCATTTAACAGATGAGAAAACAAAGGCATAGAGAGATTAAATAACTTGCTCAAAGTTACACAACTTGTAAAGAATAAACCTAGCCTTTGAACCCCTCTGGGTTCAAGTTATTGAGTTCACACTACTTCCCTCTGCCTCTCTTTTGAGAGAATGGGTGCATTAGGAGAACCCACTTGGGTAGATGCTCAGCACTGGGGTTGGAGATAGTGAGATACAAGGTTGGGGAAGCCCGTGGGTGAGAGTTAAAAGGAACTTTCATGCCTGGAATGATCTGATTCAGGGCTGGTTGTAAGAACACAAGCCTTGTCTCTTGGTTAGTTCCAGCTGGTGACTCCACCTTTTCTTCTGGCTACTTCCCATAATCCACTGCCCTAGCCCCCTAAGGGGCTTACACCTAACAAACTCTGGGGACCCCAGGAAATTACTCATCTTCTCTATTCCATGTCTGTACTGATTCCAGAGACATTTTCCAGAGGTTGCTTTGTCAATTCTTCAACTAAATTTCCATCGGCTTATTTTGTTACTATGAGGCTCTTTTCCTTACGTGTTGAGTGATAGGAAAGGGGACCCAAAAACTGAATTTCAGTTGTTCAAGGGCTCTGACTTAGATTGATTCCAGTTTAATTGCAAGTTTACTCTATTATGTTAGTATACCATTTAAGTTCCAATAAAGCTAAAAAGAATGTGTACATTTCAAAGTATCTGTTACTTGCTTTCTTAAGAACTTTTGGTCTGTTAGGCAGTCAAAATTTATCCTTGAAAGATCCTTAGGAAAAAAATTAAAATTTAACTGAGAAAAATAACTTATTCTGTATTTGATATATGCGTGATGGCACATTAAAATTACTGTGCAAATTCTTGCCACTGTTTATAGTATTTGATCAAATGAGCAGAGAGCACTTTTTTTTTTCTATGTTGGATTCAGTGATACAAATACTCAACTATTAAAATACCAGATCATTACACACACAAGTTACAAAATATGTTTTAGCAAACACTGGAGTATTTCCATGAAAAACATAGCATAAAGATCTTAATCACATGTTCCTTTCCAGAAACCAACTAGGTGTGGGTATTTTGCTATTGGTCATGGAAAGCAAAGCCCTGTCTATCACTTTGGTTCATTTGTGTGTGAATGAGCACCCATGTTGGGGCACCACCCATAGTTTTAGCAGAAAGTGTACTGGCCTTGGAGTCAGGGGGCTGGGGAAGGGAACCCCATACTAATCCCAACTCAACCATTACCTACCCTGGATGAGCCCCTTTACTTTGGGGACCTTGGCTTTTATCAAAAATGGATTAAACTCTATGATCTCTGAAGACACTTGTTTGCCCAATTCTATGCAAGATCAAAGCTTTGATACTGATATAGACAAGCAAGCCTCAAGTAAACTGACATTTTGTTTAATCAGGACTCCACAATCTTTTTCTGTAAAGGACCAGGTGGTGAATATATTAGACTTCGTGGGCCATATTCTCTCTGTCACAACTACTCAACTCCAACATAGCAGGAAAGCAGCCGTAAACAGCATATTAGTGATAGTACGGTACACTCTATTGACAAAAACAGGCAACAGGCAACATGCAGGATTTGGCCAGCAGCCTCCTGATTGAGATGGTGGCTGTAATAGGGTTGGGGGTAAATAGTGGGGCAAAGCCTCAGCTTCAGGGAGCTCATTGGCATGGGAGAGGCTACATGAACCTGCTCCAGGCCCACCTTGAAAAGGACACCAGAGCCACTCCACCCATGTCACCTTCAAGAACCAAAGAACAGACCTGAGAGTGTCTCCCGCAGGGATGAAAGAGTTAAGAAGGCAGGGGCAGACACAATTGCTTCTTTCTAGGGAAACTATTCGGACTTGGGAATTTACTCTGCCACACAGCTGGAACTCATTACTGCTGAAGTTTTTTAAGTTAAAAAGTTTTATTTAGGCCCCTGCAAAGGTTTTCTTAGGCCAAGAGTGAAACCCTGTGCTCACACTGCAAGCTCTCCCCAGCCAAGTGCTTCGGTCAGCCCTCCCATCATTCTCTTGCCCTCATTGCCTTCCTGTTGACCTTCCTGCCACCTTGCTTCATCCTTCCCTCTTTCTTCTAGACTCCTTCATCAACTATTGCTCTACACAAATTCTCTCTGGCTAGCAGGACGTGCCTGTCTCAGCAATATGGAAAACTGCATAACTGAACAATCGAAATACTCAATTTCTTGTTAGCTGGGATCCAAAAATGCTAATGTTTTAGGTGAACTCTAGAATCTCTCACCCAGAACCTTGGGTACAGACACAGAAGGTGGGGTCCGCAGATCATCGGAAGTCAGGTCAACACACATTGAAAATGAAGTGAAGAAAATAGACTCGTTTCCCTTCTTTAAGGTTGATTCAGACAAAAGAGGCAAAGAGGTGGTTTGCCTGGTGTGAATAATGGTAAACCTCAGTTAACTAAAGCTTAATAAGTAATAGCCCTTAGTTAACTAGACACTTTTTTTCTTCACTTTTAGGCTAAAGAAGTAAGAGTGAGTAGCCAGCTGGTGTCAGGGTTTGATAAATGGGATGTTTATAGTTAACTTCCTAATGTCATTGTTTCTAGAATCCTGTCTACAGCCTAGATTAACGACAGTGGACATAATTGGTAGTAATTCAGGTTCACAGTAACCCCTTTTAGCACTGTAGGTTCAGAATTACTACAGTTCAACTGCACTCCCCATCCTGTGTGTCATTAAAGCAGGTTCGTACCCCAGACTCCTAATAGGATTGTCCATAAGACCCTGGACAGAAGGTTTCTCTGGTGAACTCCATAATTCATCAGAAAACTGCTAAGAGGAATAATTCTTTTCCCAAGCACTGTATTAAAGATCTACTAACTTTAAGCAACCATAGGTAACCCTGGTCAGGTCAGCCATCCTTTTGGAAGTTCAGTGGCAGAGTTCCATGTGGCTGGAGTAGAAATAGGATATAGGGGCTTGAGAAGCAAAGATTTGGGTCTGAGCTCTCACCAAATAAATTCAGCATTCAGTAGGCAAATTTGGAGTAAGCCAAGCAAAATATTCTGGAGTTGCAATAGGAGGATAACATTAGCAGTCATATTAGTGATGACTAACATTTGCTGAGTCCTTACAATGTGCTCTGTGCTTTCCAAGCATTATGTGAGGCAGATATAGCTGCTCCCATTTTACAGACAAGGAAACTGAGGCTCAGAGATAGAATGGCTTTCATAGTGACACTGGGCTACCAGGCAGCTGAACCAGGATGCAGGCCAAGGGCTGGCTGGTTGCAGCGCCCAAGCTATACTCTGGGTAAACAGGAGGAAGGGCACCTAAATTAGACCTGCAACCTGGATTCTAGTGGAAACTCTGCCAGTAGCTGGGTAATCCATATAGCCAGGTGTTAGGGCAATTGCTGTGTGTGAGACCAGGTCCCTCCACACCTGGAGCTTCCTTGCTTTATGGAGAGACAAACAACAAACATGAAACACCTATGTGAAAATAATAACTATAGAGAGCAGTGGGTGCAATGCAGAAATTAAAATAGAGTTAAAGAATAACTGGGGAGGGGACTTAAAGGTCAGGCTGTTCAAGTATGGTGTCTCTGAGGAGGTGACATCTTGAGTACTTTGTGGTGTTTGGGGTGGGGGCTGGAAGAAGTTAATGAGGAACTAGAGAAGAAAGCAGAGGCCAGAGGCCAGGTAACTAAGTGGACCTCCCTCCAAGCCATCCTGTGGGGTCCAGTGAAGCCTTACTCAGGTGTCCCTGCTGCAGGCCAGGACACAGCTGCGTCTCTTGGCGTCCTTGGAGACTCCTCAGAGGACTCAATCCCGCATCCTGAGGAGTTGAAGAGTTCATGGTTCTCTCCTCTGGAAAGTCTCTTAGAAATAGCCTTCAACTCTCTCCTTCCACAGAAGCGAGAACTGAAACTCAGAGAGGTGAAGCTACTGGCCCAAGATCACATGCCTACCGCTCAGTCTCCCCCAACACCCCCTCAAATCAGCCCTAATATTCCTCTAAGCTGCTTATTATCCAAACCACAGGTTCATTGTCTCAAGCAGTCGTTCTGAATCTGTTTCCTGCCAAAGCACAGGTGGTGGGTGTCACTTGCGTTTTTGACAGATGCCCTGAGATGTGCCAAGATCAAACACTGTGAAATAGAGGAGCTCCATTGTGGGGTATGTATAATATATGTGTAATTCACGGCTGAGACCCAGACTCCACTCCTTCCACACGCCAGAAAGCACATTGCTATGCAAATGAGTGAGAGGGAGGCTATTATAAAAGGGGCCAATTTTGAAAATCATTAATGTGTTTTTTCTTTGCATTCTAATTGCAGCATTCCTAATTTCTCCCCTCTGCAGATGGATTTGCTGAGCCATGCACCGGGAAAAGCAAAAGTAAAGCACATTACTATTTTCAAAATATTACCCCATTTCATTTCTTCCTTGGTAAACTTTGACATACTCATAAATAATTTTTACTCATATGTAAGAGCCACCTTTTTCAAGTTGGTTGGGCTCAGGTCTGTATTGAAAATCTATTTTTCTCTCCATCCTCCAAGCCCTCCAATGCTGCATTGGTAAACCCTGATGTTGATATCTCACCTCCTACCACTAGGGGTCACTACTCAGCCCCTGAAGAGGTTTGGCTAGCCCCCTGACATTGACTCCATGATTCCCCCAAGTTACTTATAACTGGAGCAGATAAAGTGTACTTAGCAGAACTAAACCATAGTGAGTCCTACAGTGTTGGGAGTGAGTAGCTTGTTTGTTGATAATTCAGCCCAATCATCTATCATGTTGCCCACCCAACCTCTGCTTGCCTGGCTTGAGAGACGAAGTGGTACTAGATGAGCTAGCCCTTGCAAGATCAATGTGGCTCTCACTCTGCTTCCCAGGGATTTCTTAAACAGGCCTTGGTGTCTACATTACTACCTGTATTCTTTCTGACCTTGTGATGGAGTCCCATCTTTTTCTCCATGGTGTTTCAGAAGAAGTCCCAGGTCAGTGAATTAGTGGTCTGAGTCCAAACTGGAATTGGAGGGTTCTTTTGTGGAATAACAATTAGTCTTTTAGAATTTTCAGAATTCAAGAAAGAGCTTTATGATAACTTATCTTGTTCCTTCCATCTGCTGATTATTCTACATCTGCCTCCCTAATTTTAGTTTGGGGATTTGTTAATCTTCCTAAGATGTAGGTACAGGATGTCCACAGACCCTTGAAATCCTAGTTGATTTCAGCACTCTTCCACCCGTGTAGCTGGCCACAAATTCACTCATCCAACAAATTAAATGTGTAAAGAAAATGTAATTTTATTACTTTATAACAAATTCCAAATTATTTCTGATAGCAGGGAGGGGTAATAAGTTTTAGTCCTAGCTACTTAAAAACTTCAGTAACACTTGTTCACTGAAATAGTCCCTTTGGATAGTGTTCAGTGTCTCAGAGTTTTTGGTTTTCTGATCACGTCCCTGATTCTTCTGCAAGAGGAATCTGGGTGTATGGGGGGGATGGAGGGATGGGGTGGCTCATGTGACTTTGTGAGAAGGGGAAGATCTGGCTTCTAATGCTAACCATTCTTTGACCTGGTCAGTGCTCTTGGGGAGGACTATCCATTCCCCTCTTTGCTAACTTGGTTTCTTCTTGTTCCCCTGGTATAAAGGCCCACCTAGTATCTGTTGCAGGATCATTTCACTCACTAGCCATAGAGAAGACTCTACCACAGTCCTCTTGGCTCTTAATGCCACATTTACCCTAAATGGGTACAAAAGGCAGCTTTAATAAAAACGTCAACTCAAAGCCACCTTCAGCCTGACTACACTGCTCTGTCAAACCTGCTCTGATGTGGCTATGCGTCAGGATGCCATGGGGAAACCTGTGATTTGTGGTACCTTCCAGAGCCTCAAAAGGGGAGTGAGAGACAGGTGATCCCCTTCTTTCTTCAGCGTTTTCTCCACTTTCTTAATGTAACTTCCCTTTTGGAAGCCAAAGGTGGGAGAAGAGAGTATCAAGGCACAATATCCCTCTGTTTTGCTTTCTGTCTCTACTTTCCTTTTCTTCTTGAGATTGGTGCCTGCCTGAGGGATATGACTTTTATCTTGTACCCTTTTATATCATACTCTATTACTATGAGTTCCAAGCTCTGTAACATATATAAGGGGTATATTCACCACCCTATAGGAGAAGTCTTAGGGCTGGACCTTCTGGGAATGGCCTATGCTAAAAAGGAGACAAAAGGATTGGAAAACTTTGTGAACAAAAACTCCAATATCCCATCTTCTTTCTTGCTTTGAAATCTTATTTTGAATGAATATTAACTGTGAACTCCTTTGTGACATCCCCACTTCCCCATCAAATGAATGACCAGGTCAAACAGAGTGAAGGTCAAGTCCATAGAAAGAAAGAAGAGTAAAGCACATTAAAAAAATTATTATCTCTGTTTTGGTATGATAAAGATGATCTTATATCCACCTTAATATATTAGCTGTTATCAGTAACAAACCATTTGTTAACTGATAATGTCTATTAGTGTAAGTGTGTCACACCAGGGAAATGTGTCTAGCTAATTTGTAGCCTAGCCTTGTAAAACCTCATATGCTTCCCAGTTGTCTCAAGACATGATGCAAAGTTTTCAATAATAAATTGTGTTTGTTAACTTTCTAAGATGCATAAGGAGTTGGTGAGTGCCTGATTTCTCTGAATCATCATTTTGAGCCATAATTGCTACTCTATCAATTACACTGAAAGTACAGAAGGCTGGGTTGAAAGGATATTTAACCATGGATACTCTCTGAAAGTAATCCTTTCCCCCTTATGAAATTATTTATGTCACTTGGTTTTCTTATCACTTCATTTTTTAAATGTAGGACGCAACTAATGAATCGTCGAACACTACATCAAAAACTAATGATGTACTATATGCTGGCTAATTGAACATAATAAAAAATAAAAAATAACTTTAAAAAGTGTCTAATTGAAAGACCTTTTTGCTTTAGTTCTAGTTAATTAAGATGTTGCTATAATTCAGGTAAAGCAATCTTCTTGTTCCAAAATTTGAGGCACCCGTCCTGCATTCTTCTTATGAAAGCTGGTCTGGACTATTGCTAAAAATCTGCCAGCCATAGAATAAGCCTGCTTTAAAACTGTTGAAAGTCCCCAGGCCAGCTCCAGAAAAGGTTGGGCAGAAAGCCCCATTGTCATCTTTGAGTCTCCATATTCAGATGCTCCCTTCAGTGCTCATTAATTTTAGCTTTCATAACATTGGCACTGCCAAAGGGTCCCCTATTCAGATGATAATCTTAGTTTTGTTATTGTTGTTGTTTTTGTTTTTTTTTCTTCCCTCTGGTTATCATGCCCTAGCTTGAGAGGGTAGCTTGAGGAAGAAGGGCAGCTTGGTGGTTGTGACTATAAATTTGATTTGACACATCTCCATTAAAGAGACACTTTTAAGTGTCTGGATTTCCAAAGCACACTTCCTGTTCTAACAGCACTTCCCACCATGTCTTTAGGCAATCTGATGGGTAGAGAATAGATATGAACTCATTAGCTGTCTGGGACTGCGCTGAATTCTTCCCTTTCATAAATGTTCCTTGGCTATGGGTAAAGAACACTACTGGGCAAGGCAAGGCCTATGAGAACTAATTTTAAGCCGACAGACTTCCTGCATTCTAAAAATACCTGCGATTTTGGCTGTCTGTAGGAAATGGAGATTTCCTTTCAAGACCATAAAACTTGGGTTGGATACTCTCTTTCTTGACAGCTACCTAATTTGAGCAACAGGGGTAGTATATGCATTCACTCAGATGAATACAATGTTTTGTTTTTGTAATGTGCAGAGACTTGATCTATAATCCAACTGGGAGTGTATTTTTATTACCTATTTCCTTTTATAAATATTGGAATCATTCAATAAATAATTTTGAAGTCAATTCTATGCCAGCACTGATTCCAAGCCAGAGTTTCTCAAACTTTTTGGTCTTAGGATCCCCTTACACACTTAAAAATTATTGAGGACCCCAAAGAACTTTTGTTTATGTGGGTTCTATCTGTCAATATTTACCAATGTAGAAGTTAAAACCCCCCCAAATTTTTAAAATTGATCAATTGACTTTAACAATAATAAATCAATTACATATTAACAGAAATAACATTTATAAAGGTCATAACATAGCTTTGTTTTTCAAAACCACAAAAATAGTAAGAAAAATTAGCTTGTTTTACATTTCTACAAATTTCTTTAGTATCTGGCTTCACCTGATAGCTGTATTCAATCTGTTGCAATATGTATTTTGGTTAAAGTATATAAAGAAAATCTGCTTCTCGTATAGTTATGCAGTTGGAAAAGGGAAAGTATTTTAATAGCCTTTTTAGATAATTGTAGATAATCCTCTTTGATGCTAAAGTAAAACTCAATTCACAGTAAGGTCTTAAAACTTAGTTGCAATGAGGAATTTGAAACCATATCAATTAACTTTTCATACCCTGTTACATTAAAATCCATTGGTCTATCTTGGCACTTGGAATTGACCCTTTAACCATGCGTAATTTTGTAACTTCATCCTTCATTCACCTGGAAAATGATAGTCACTGAGTTATCCAGATAGTCTAAAAGTTGACACATTACCAAAGGCTATATGTACTATATATTTAAATCACACATTTGCTAATATCACTATCAATTGCACCAAAAAAGTCTTTAAGTATTGGGATGCTGTCAAAATGATAGTGGTAGATGTCATTTTCCAAAATTCTCATTTTCACTGGAAAATTTGAATTTTATCATTAACGACTGTACTGTTAGGTGTTTTTCTTAAAGTGTCATTTTCATTCATTTTTGAGAAAATGTCTACCATATATCCAAATGTAAATAACCATAATTTGACTGTTCGTTGTTCTCTCAAGTAACAATAGGGTTTCATGAAAAATGGAGCTAGTGCCGCTTATAACCAAACAACCGTAGAAATGCTTTTCCTCAAGATAATCGTTATGCTTCGTTTTTGAGAGGGTATGCTTTATAGGTGCTTTCCTTTCATCACATGGAATATTAAAGGGATGTGCACTCCAGAGTAACAATTTTTATACAATTTTTTTTAAGATTTTATTTATTTATTATACAATTTTTATTGCTTTGTCGAGGACACTCTTTAATGAAACTGCTTTTTAGATGTTTTTATTTTATGGGACACCTGGGTGGCTCAGTTGGTTAAGTGTCTGCCTTTGGCTCAAGTCATGATCCCAGGGTACTGGGATCAAGCCCCACATTGGACTCCCTGTTCAGCGGGGAGCCTGCTTTTGCCTCTCCCTCTGCCACTCCTCCTGCTCATGCTCTCTCTCTCTGTCAAATTAATAAATAAAATCTTTAAAAAAAAATAAAATGTTCTTATTTTATTTTATTTATTTCATTTTTTTATTATGTTCAGTTAGCCATTGTATAGTACATAATCAATTTTTGATGTAGTATTCAGTGATTCATTAGTTAAGTATAACACCCAGTGCTTATCACAAGTGCCCTCCTCAACACCCATCACCCTGTTACCCCTCCCCCTAACCTCCTCTCTTCTGAGACCCTCAGATTGTTTCCCGGGGTCCATAGTCTCTCATGGTCATATCCCTTTCTGATTTCTCCCCCTTTGGATTTCCCTCCCTTCCCCTATGGTCCTCCGTGCTATTGCTTATGTTCTACATATGAGTGAAACCATGTGATAATTGTCTTTCTCTGATTGACTTACTTCACTTAACATAATCCCCTCCCGTTCCATCCATGTTGATGCAAATGGTGGGTATTCATCGTTTCTGATGAATAATATTCTGTTGTATATATGAACCACATCTTCTTTATCTATTCATCTGTTGAAGGGCATCTTGGCTCTTTCCACAGTTTGGCTATTGTGGACATTGCTGCTATGAACAGTGGGGTGCATGTGCCCCTTCTTTTCACTACATCTGTATCTCTGGGGTAAATACCTAGTAGTACAATTGCTAGGTCATAGGGTAGCTCTATTTTTAACTTTTTGAGGAACCTCCATACTGTTTTCCAGAGTGACTGTACCAGCTTGCATTCCCACCAACAGTGTAAGAGGGTTCCCCTTTCTCCACATCCTCGCCAAAATTTGTTGTTTTCTATTTGTTAATTTTGGCCATTCTAACTGGTGTAAGGTGGTATCTCGTTGTGGTTGGTTTCTATTTCCCTGATGGCTAGTGATGTTGAACATTTTTTCATGTGTCTGTTAGCCATTTGTATGTCTTCTTTGGCGAAGTGTCTGTTCATGTCTTCTGCCTGTTTTTTGACTGGGTTACTAGTTTTTTGAGTGTTGAGTTTGAGAAGTTCGTTCTTTCTTTTTCCTTCCATCCTTCCTTCCTTTCTTTCTTTCTTTCTTTCTTTCTTTCTTTCTTTC